>NW_006912142.1:0-96595 GCF_000523435.1 Bipolaris zeicola 26-R-13
ATTGATTCTATCAGAGATCAGCTAAGTAGCTTAGATCTCCAACACTATATAACCTATAGGCTATACTATTAAAGCTTAATATAGTGGCGCAGACACTATATTAATTACTGCGATAGATAGCCACCTAGGAGGCGCAGACACTACGCAACGCGCGCGAAGTTAAGGCTTAAATTAGTCTTATTTAATAGAGCGTGAGAAAGCGCTGTAGGTCTTCTACTAACTTACTTACTAAGTAGATCGCGTAGTTAAGTAAGAGAGCTTAGTAAATAGTATATAAAATAACGCTTATAATAGAGGAAATAAGTACCCTTTAAGCAGCTCTAGACGAATTAAATAAGCGTAAGAGTCGTAAGCGGCAATACGTATAGATAGAAGAGACTCTTACTATAGATAAGGTATAAGAAGTATTAGCTAAATAAGCGGGTAGTAGTTATAGCAACGGTAAGAGTGCGTCGAAGAGGGTGCGAGGAGAGAGGCAGTGCAGGCGTTATAACTAGACTAGACATAACGTTCGTACCTACGTAGTTAAGATAGATAGTATAAGTAATAGTATTAATTCTAATAATTAATTTAGTATATTATAATAGTTTATTAACTGTGATAAAAATGCGTGATAACGTCTCGACGTCGACGTGCTAGTGGGGAGGTGGCCACTCGCTTGGGGTGGCCACCCGCTTATGAACTACGTTATCCTTGATCACTTTATAGTCATATCTCATATGGAAAAATCTTCATTCCAACATAGTAGAGATGTACTTACAAATAGAGATGTAGCGCTGATCTGGGCGATCCCTGGGTCTAATCAGGATACGAATGGAATGTGAATCGGGGTCAGGTTTGCTAATGCTACTGGGGTCTTGTGTTGTTACAATATAGAAAGACGTGGTTCTGTTTTAACTGGCTCTCCCGCAACTTGATAAACTGGAAATCACCATTCTATATTATAGTAAATTACTGCTTTTTAGAAGAGATATAGAAAGTAATCATTGAGTATGGCAACTACCACTGCTTCATAACCTGACTGCTAAGAGTGGCAGTTGTCATGGTTATTTACTCTATACTATCTTGACAGCATAGGCGGCCTTGTTTGATTTTCCGGTTTCACCGACTACGGAAGATGTAGTCCTTCTTCTAATCTCTATGCGATAAGGTGACACAATGCCATCATTGCAACATGTAGCGAGCCAATCAATCACGTCAGACAAGCACGCGCTCTTTGCAGATATCAGCATCACACACTCTTCTACACTTCAGAAACCGTTTCGACTCGAACCTCCGTCTTGTGATACCATCTTAAACTCGGTTGCATTCATCGAAACGTGGGGTTTACCTTCTACCTCCCACAATTGTGTAAGCGCCAGGTAGAGTGGCTGCCCATGAAACACAACACCGTCTCACGTGCCTGCGAGGTTGCGGCGCAGCGCCTGGGCGTGTACTCGATGACACAGTGAAGAGATCGACTTCACATAAAAGGCATCTTGAAGTTCAACCATCTTTCGTTAGACCTCGCACACGTTTTATTCTACCTTTCTTTTAACACCCAGATTGCACGCGGGCCATGAACGAGCATCATCTGGGGACCGCTCTTAGCAGACATTCTGACTTGTTGGCGCAACTTGGAGATCGAGAGCCAGCAAGTTTGATCGAGGCTCAGGCAGTCATCGAGAATATCAGGGCTGAGAAGGGTTATCTGGACAGCGAGACCCTACAAGATCTTCACAAAATCAACGAGCAGAGTCGGAAGAAGATTCTGCATTTAGTGGAACTAAAAAGAAAGACGGAGGCGGCGTACACAACGAGGTACGACTTTCCACATCACCTCGGCATCAATTATTGAAGTCATCTAGTATTTCTGAACAACTTTACTCATCGAAGTTCCGTTTTTTGTATGAACTAATCCAGAATGCGGATGATTCTTCTTACCGTATCTCCACATCGGCATGGCTACGCTTCGAAGTTACGCCAGAAAAGTTCGTGATTGAGACCAACGAACTCGGGTTCAAACGAGATAACATCGAGGCTATCTGTGCGACTGGGCGAAGCTCGAAGAAGTCGTCGGCGGAGGATGATCATATCGGCGAAAAGGGCTTTGGTTTCAAATCAGTCTTTTCTATCGCTGAAAAAGTCCACATACAATCTGCCTGGTGGTCATTTTGCTTTAGACACCGAAAAGGCGAGGATGGGCTCGGAATGATAACGCCATTGGATGCGGAGCCCAATGTATTGCCCGAAGGAGTAACAACCAGAATCTCAATGCAGTACTCGGAAGAAGCGAGACAAGACTATCAGCGTCTTGTCGAAGCTGTCCGGGAACTGCCAGATACGACTATCCTATTCCTGCAGAGGCTTCGCGAGATTCACATCAACATTCTTGATGATACTGGACAGTACGAAAGGACCAGTATTAGCAAGCAATACGATTTGGGAAACCGCACATGCACCATTGAGCGTCGCCAAGTTTCTCAAACTGCTGATATAGTAGACATCTGCAGATATCATCTATTTCGCAGCACTGTGCGTAACATGCCTGTGCACGAGCGTCGACAAGACCGCACCGAAGCGAAAATTGAGCTCGCCTTTCCGTTCGATTCCATCACCCAGCAACCTAAGCTCTCGAAACAAGGTCAGCATATCTTTGCATTCTTGCCGTTACTTCGGCTAGCCCAGCTTCAGGTTCGTCATCCAAATAGTGCACAAGCTCCAGCTAATGATGAGACCTAGTTTTTGATACACTCCGATTTTATAACTTCTGCAAGCCGGGAAAGTGTTATCGATTGTCCATGGAATCTCAAGCTGTGTGAAGCAATAGCAGATACGTTTGTGTCTGCTGTGAGCGGCACATTTGCCAGACCAGATCATCACTGCAATCACTCATGGCTGGACTGGCTACCGAATTCAGGGATGGATCGTCCTTGGAGTTCACTGTATACTTATATCGTGAAGACGTTATCTACAAAGCCAGTTGCTCAGACTTGGGAGAGCTCACGGTGGGAGGTACCGAAACAGTTGCGGATTGTATTGCCAAACGCTATGCATCACGGATTGCCCATCCTCCCCGATTTAGAAGATGAGATCTTCCTGGCTCCAGGATACACGACTAGACAAGTATCACGACTAAGGGAGTTGGGAGCTACCAACCTCTATTGGGATGAATTGATCGACCGCCTTCAAGCTGATTTGTTACGACCAGGGTCAAGACTCAAAACGACCCTGGCTACTGATCCATGGCATGAAGCTTTCGCTGGTCTCTTCCTCAAAATCTTTGAGACTGACGAGACGGCAATGAACAGAATAAAGCAAAGAATTCGAAGATTGGGCATCATTCCATTGCTTAATGGAATGCAATGGACTGGCGCACCTGGAGCTGGCATGGGTGGCTCTGAGAAGGTTTATTTCTCGTATACCGATCAAACACCGATTCCAGACCTATTCAATATGCGACTCCTCGACAGGTCTGCGTCTCGAAACACAAGGCGTAGAGCATTTTATAAGGCCTTAGGCGTCGAGGAATGCACCCGAAGCACAGTGTTCGCGAAGATCAAAGAGAGCCATCAGTCCCAGCCACCAGCTTGCGATGCAATTGCTGATCTCCAGTATCTGTACCATCAACGCTACGAATCAGATGACCTCAAGAGCTGGATTTGGGCACCTCTGACAACTGGCAGCGCCATCAAAGCTGCCAACAAGATATTCTACTTGCCGACGAATGGTGAGTTTGATATGTACCAACTTGTGCCGTCATCGAATCGATGCTTTCTTTCGAAGACACTGTATGACATCGAGCCTTCGGATGTACTCGTGAACAACGAAAGCTGGCGCAATTGGCTTGCCCGAAGCTTTTTGGCACAAAGCCACCCGTTGCTTATAGGCGGCCCATCGTTGAATTGGAATGGCCATGAGCTTTCGCCGTCCCTGCAGTATGTTTTGAAGCATATCCCAGCCAAATTTCTAGGAACACTCCGCGCCCATTGGCAAATCTATCAAATTCGGGCTCACTTGGTCGAAAAACCTCTACGCGCGTGTCATGTTCCGTGCATGTCGGGAACTTCTGCACCATTGGCGCTTGCGTATCTCCCAACGATAGACATCATGAACGAGATATCACGACTCGGCATTGAGGTCGATGCCGTACAGCTGTTGAGTGTGACTGAAGGCACACTCGATGAGGCTACCTACAGGTCATGGAAATTTCTTGAAGACTTCGGTGTCACCTCTAGGCCTAATTTGAAGTTCTATGAGCTAGCTATTGAGTCAAAGGCTAAGCAGACCACGAACGTTGATGTCAATGTGATCGCGGACATATATCTACAGATGGTTCGAATGGCCACGATCGAAGACCATGACCATTTTAGGTTAGGTTACCCTCCGCCTCTTCTTTGAATCGCTAACTAATATGTACATAGAAACCGTTTCGACAACTACTGCATCTGGGATGGCCATCGTAACGAATGGGTCACGCGCAAAAATTGTTTATGGGATGGTCCTGAGTTCATCAGCTCCAAATCTGTTCTTTCGCGCACGTACAATGGTTTTCCGTGTCTTGGCAGTTTGTTCTCCACCATATTGGATGTGCCAAGCACGAAAATCGAAGATGTGATACAAGAGATCGAGGCACGGCGTGATGGAGAAGAAACTGTCGCTCTAGATTTTATGCATCAGATTTATACATATCTGCACAAGGTGGCGAGTGGTGACGAAGACTGGCAGAAGATAAAGTAAGTCACCATTTCGACTCTCTCGAGTGGTATCATGTTACAGCACAAAGGTCGCCAAATGCTCGCCAATCTGGAGCGAGCATTTACCTACCAGGCGCATGTTTAACCCAATTAAATCGATCATACAGAGTAAATTAATATGCTAATAATAAGATAGGAGTGCGTTCACCGAGAGGCAGCTAGTGCTCGGTGATAACGGGATGTGGTATACTTTATCGAACTGCCTCTGGGGTAGTCCTTTTGCCTTGAGTGGGTTGCAAGACCTCTCAAAGATATACTCTGATATGGAGAATCTTTTCGTCCGAAGACTCAAAGTCAAGAGGGCGACTCTAAGTATGCTGATTGCTGAGGTCAAAATTATGGCCGAGGCAAGACAGCCACATGTCGAGAATATGAAGACGCGCTTGATTGATATCGGCAAAATGCTGGCAAAAACCCCGATGGATAGCAGTGTTTCGAAAGCGCTATCCAACCTCAAAGGGATCAAATTCTTGCCTAAGATGTCGAACGATGGCATATCTGTGCTTGTAGGTGCAGAAGAAGACTTTGCCATATCAGATCATCAACGATATGGCGACGCATTTGCAAACAGCAATGCTTTGCTTGACTTTCGGGTACATGAGGTCCAGAGTCTTCATAGCATCTTCAAACAAATGGGCTTGATGCATCGCTATCTTTCGTCCTTGGTGAAGGAGGTTTCTGATGTTGGAGAGAACTGCATTGAGGACGCGGTTTTGTCTCAGCAGCTCCAGGTCAGGGCTTACGCATTATACTGGTATGTTTACAACTCTTTTCTATGGAAACAACTGGACTATTGAATATTGGCAGAAGTCT
This sequence comes from Bipolaris zeicola 26-R-13, assembly GCF_000523435.1. Classification (NCBI taxonomy): domain Eukaryota; kingdom Fungi; phylum Ascomycota; class Dothideomycetes; order Pleosporales; family Pleosporaceae; genus Bipolaris; species Bipolaris zeicola. The sequence continues at coordinate 5,550 of NW_006912142.1, forward strand.
GCATGGGAAAGAATAAACCTCTGACCATTGAAAAACATCCTACTTATGCATGAGCTGGTCTACCATACTGTTATTCACACTATAAATGCTGACGAAAAATAGCTGTGCCGCAAAACACAAAAGCAGAAAGGCTTTTCACGGAGATCGTAAACTTTTCGAGCAGCTCACTACGATACGCGTCTATACTACGGACGACATGACCACGAATCTTGTACTTAACCTGAGCTCTAGTACGATCAAAGTGCAAAGTGAGCGAATCGCCATACATAGCGAGATTTCTGAAGGCATGATCAAGATATATGTCCCTTATAAGACACAACAGCGTCGAATCTGTTACCGTTCGCAGCTTCCAAATTTGCTCACAAATATACTGAGTACCGGTCCATCGGCCAATTTCGATATCTCGACTATCATCTCGTCGAGTATTGAAGAGCTTGAGGATGTCCTGGTCGAGCAAGACATTCCACCAGTGTCATGGGTCAACAAACCTATGATAGTGGTTCCATATGGTCCGGAAGACGATAGGCCAATCACGCCCCCGGCATTTCACACCGGTAGTGACTCAGCGACAGCATTTTCGCGCTCTAGACCAATAACACCTGATGCGACACCCACATATCATGGACGAGCAGTGCCGACTCCAGATGAAGAATACATCGCAGAGGCTACTCCACCTCCAGAATACCCTGTACTCATAGAGCAAATCGTCCGAAGTGCACAAAGAACTAGTCGCGTGCGCCACAATGCCGAAGACATTGCTGATCAAACGACGTTCGCCGATCGAGCTCGGGACTATGATCACTACGCGACTTTTGGTTCCCGGGAGAGAGATCCTTTCGTGCATGATAGACGTATTGGTGCTGCAGGCGAAGGCTATGTAAGTTCATCATTCCTACCAAGCTTGACTTACTGACGTGCAGTTCAGGTCTTCGAATTGCTGAACAGCCTCAATCTACCGAAATTTTCAGAAGCAAATTGGCGCAGCACCATCCGCAGCGAACTTTCACGCTCAACGCACTTCGCAAATATAGCGAATTGGACAGGCCGCGAAACAGCAGATATCGTATACAAGGACGAATCTGGGCAGCTTACCCAGTACCTTCGTGAACATTGTAAGGGCGACTTCCCAAATCAGATTCGCGAAGACAGGAACTTTCAGACGCATCCGATCGAGTATTTTCTCGAGGTGAAGACCACAACTGGAGATTGTAAGACGAGGTTCTACATGAGCTCTGGGCAGTATAAGCGGGTATGTGATGTTTCGAACAAGAACCAAACTGCTTTGGACGAGCAACTACTAACACTTGCCTCTAGATGGAGAACATGGCGCTTGGAGTTTTTGAGTGGCATCCTAGCCAAATATATGTCATCATGAGAGTGTACGATTTGATATCACCAGACGTAGGCCTGAAGATATATATTGATCCTCTGCGGTTCAGAAACACCAAGTTGAAATTTGAGGCGGAGCAATGGTTTGTCAGTACTCTGTAGTGCAGCACAGATCATTTCAATGTAGTCTCAAATGTACACACTTGATAGGACTCGCTATGACTGCGATCTAGGCGAGTCTGCCATGCAGTCAGATGCACATCAGGGTGGTGACTTTGGCCAAAGCAGTGAAAGCTAGAATGCAATCTGCATGGAGTACCAATACAAAAATGGAAAGAAGCAATGCATACAGAAGAATCACAAAGATGTAGAGCTTGAAAAATATTTATGTGTTACTTTCCGGCAGTAGTTTTAATCTAAAAGTGACATACAGGGTTAACGCTCTGGCGTGCCGATGACTTGAGACAGCCATGGCGCTCATGACTATCACCCCGCTACAGCACAGCCAAGCCAAATGAGATCACTGTTGGCACGATGAAGGTGCACGAGGTGAATCAACTTGCAGCTGCAAATACTGTAGTGAGGAAGCGAATTGATTGTCTGTATCTGCTATCGTGTTGAGTATCTACAGGGACTTCGAGCCCACACCACCGCTCTTGCCACCGCCACTCAATCTATTCTCGGAATTATTATGAATATCGCCATTCCATACATGGTTAATCCGGACGAAGGAAATCTAAAAGGTAAGGTCGGCTTTGTGTTTGGCGGCCTTGCCGCTATTGCTACTCTCGGTGCACGGATCTATGTCCCAGAACTCAAGGGGCGTACAAATCGTGAGATTGATATGCTTTTTGCGGCTCGTATTCCTACAAAGAAGATGGGCTCGTATCATCTTGATCAGGAGGTCGCATCAGATGCAAGAATGACCATGAAGCGAATCCAGGCTTGATGATATGTTTCTTCTTTAAGTCCTTGTTCACAGACCTCGTGTAAAAACTCAAGTGTTATATGTATCTCTAAGTAATAATACAACCCCGGATTTCATCGCGTAGAAACTGATTGGCAGGATCTTCGCGCGCAAGCCACACCGCAAGACTCGTCATGAAATTACCTATCTGGCCTACGTCGCTGTTGCCGTGGAAGAGGGAAAAAGCTAGCACCCACACATGTGAACATTATAGCTGAAACTACTAAAGATATGATTAATAAGGTAGCAGGTTTGAGGAGCATAAGCGCACTTGACTGAGGAGTAGGAAGGGTTGGTTTCATAAGCTGATCAGTATGAAAAGTGAACTCCAAGTATCACCAAGCCAGCTATCGTCAAACATTGATGCTAATATGCTGCTGGAGAGCACATAGTCTTGTTTATTTTTGCCTCAAAAGATTTTTTGATGATACTTCGGCAAGTTATCTGTCTGACTTTCATCTATATTGCGCTGAATCAAAAGTCAATATGCGTGAGCCATAACCGCATAGTAGTATTAGTGAGAATCATGTTTTGTTTACTAATCATCTGGTTTTGATAAAAGTATTAGGGATATTTACATTTTACTCTGGGCATAAGACTTAGTAAGAATGTAAGTAAAGATCATTGTAAATAAGCTCATGGCAAGTCCACCGATCCAAGAGGCTTCAGCGTCATCTCTCACCTTGTCACCACTCACAAAGAGAACAACCCAAGCCCTGTTACCTAGCCCCAAGACAGTTCCAGTGCACCAGCAGCTTTCATAGAAACCGATCAGCTCGAATATAGAACTCAAGATGATCCAGGTGGCATTGACAACTGCAACAGATTTACCAACTAACCGCATAAGCACGGCAAGTCTACCAACCCATTTGATCTGAGGACTCCGTGGAACTTCGTGCGCTGCACCTACTGCTCTGTTCCGTCGCTCTTTTTGATATATAAGCATTACGTGGTGTGAAAGGACAACAGATATCAACAGAAGAACGTGTGCGGAAGTTGCGAGGATGCCGTATAGTAGATAACTCCCAGAGCAACATCCGAGACCGCGCACCTCTGTCAGGTATGATATGACAATGGCCGACCCAGTGACGCCCCACTGAAGAAATACGGCGACAATATTGGAGATTATGAAGTTCCATTTCCAATCAGAACTCTCTTTAACATCCTTCCAAGTCATGTATGGCTCATCAATATAGTGAGATGAGCCGACTGCGACCGGGGTCGTGTTAGTTCGGTGAACCTGATCTACAGGATCAGAAGGATCAGCTCGAACTTGCTGTGCATCCTGCAAATCGCGCCTTTTTTCGAACTCATCAACGATTCTGTCTCGTAGTTTTGGATACGTCAATATGCGTGCATAATTGTAAGCGGGGCCCTGGTGTGCTTCGTCTCCTTGCACACTACTCCACAGGGCATGATGTAGTTGCTTCAGCTTCGGCGGGTTTATGAAGCCAGACTCGGCTTCTAGTGCTTTTATTGGGGCAGACTTTCCACTTAGTATCTCGCCTTGTATTGCTTCTCGTACGGCGTCCTTTCGTGATTGTGTCCCAACAGCCATCCAACCCAAGACTACCGGAACTAACCAAGTCCAAAGCGTGCCGGAGGAGAGCAAAAGAGCTTCGGAATGCTGACCGAGCGATGTAACGTACGATTCAACAATGGTCAAAACCCAAGCAATGACTGCAAAAAAGGTCTGCGCAAAGAGGGAAAAGGTGTACTGCCGGCGAGTCTTATGGAGACGCTCTTCGAGGGGTAGCCATCGATCACGCAACCGCTCGGTATCCTCCTCAAACAATTTTTGGAACTCATCTTCTTGTATTCTGATTGGAGACTGCTGAGAGTTACAAAGGAAGTACTCCGCCGCATCTATTGCCTCACTCAAAGGTGATTTAGTTTTACCGTTACCGAATTTGGCTGCGAATATCAACGATGTGGAATGCGCATTGAGAGCTGTCGACATAAGAGAGAAGGTAGATAACATCGGACTTCCGACCGCGAGGCAGAAGCTCTCAAAGTTCCCAGATATGGAACCCGTTTCGTACGGTAGTTGCGCCGTCAGACCGAGCCAAGGTAGGAGGTAGTTTGTCACACCCGATGTGAAGATTGGAAAATCAAAGACCTGGCAAAACTTAGCGTTGAAATCATACAGCGCGAATTCTAAAACTCAAATTATGCGTGGAAACTCCATAAACCGGTACCTCCGGTTAAGTGTGCTGGTAAGGGGATGACAATACCATAGGAAAGTTCTGCCTGGCGCAGTACGCATGACAAGTCTCCATATCAATACCCCATGCATCCCATGCGTCCTTGACAAATGTCACGGGCTTGCGGCCATGCTGTGCGACCAGACCCCCAGCTATTTCCGTGAGGTTTTCGGCCTCGAGAAGGCGGCGTACACACTTCGTTGCCTACGAGGAGCCATCGCCGATCGGCGTTAGGAAATCTGTCAGCGTTGTATTGTTCATGTTATGAAAATGTAGAGATGACTTTCGAATCACAAGTATATGCTAGGAGAGAGATCAGACTTATCAGTCTCGCCTCAAGGACCAGGCTGGCAGGCAGCAGTTGCAGCTGCATTGGGTGTCACAAGCATACGGCAGGTATCGATGAATGCGGCTAAAATGAGGCGAATGTTTGACGATCCAATCAATCATGGTCGGTTGAGAATCTCGCATATGGTGGGGGCTGTGCTCAGCGTAGCAACACAGCGCATTCTACAGTAACGAGGTGAGGTTGCAAGCCACATTACCTTAAGACGGGGTTGATATAACGCAAGGCCACTCAGCGTTGATGATTAAGCGCCGCGATGCTACTTCAAAACACCGATCGCCACCAATAGGCTATAGTTGGCTTTTCAAGGGCATTTAGAGATAGAAAAGGCTTAAAGGCGTCTGAAGTAAGCTGAAATTGATGCGGCGCCTACAAAGTATATTTCTGCGATCTTCATGGCTACCACTGAATGGCCAATATATCCCAGAACAGAAATGTAAGTCCAGGCTGCACTTACCTCGAACACATGACTGTGTCCAATTGTATATGTAGTTCCGCGGAATGCTATCTGCACCCCACAGAGAACCTAAATGTTTGACTAGATCTATATCTACAAGGCCAGACTTCAAGAAACTTCAGCCTCATCACTCAAACTCAAGTATCGTTCTAAGGAAGATAGTATGGTAAAGATGATAAACAAAGCCAACGGAGCTTGAAGCTGCGTATCTACGACAAACGCGTAGCGCTATGGTTTCCTGATCCTCCTAATCCTATTCTCTGCGCGCTTCTCATCTAAACGGTATAGCTGCACCAAATCTGCGCATAAAGAGCGTGAATGTGTTACGACGCTTATTTCTGGTGTGCAATCGAATTCAGGTATTTAGACAATGAATACTGTCATATATCTGTTACAATATTGCCGGAATAATTTGCTTTAGCAGGCAACGCCTGTGATGGATCTGAGATGACAAATGCACGCTACTAAGGTCAAGATCTCTTAGCGTTTTCATTATATTTTTCGTGCACGCCTGCTTTTTACAGAATTTTATCATTAACATATTTTTGCGATAGATTAAAGTATATAATTGTAAATCCATACCAAGTTCAGTACAATTTTGATGCGCAGTCACATTGTTAATACAAGGCAATTTGGCGAGATCTCTCTCATTGGGAAATGCCCAGCGCTTAAGCTTTTACTCTATACACACCTCTATCAGACAAGCTTTCGCCCCATCTTACTTGCTCTGGATCGTAAGATTCGTCATAAATGAAACAACAATGCTAAAATAAAATTACACATCCTAATATAACCATAATCGTTATCCATCTGATGAATGATGTCTGGTTGATTACAACATAGCCAAGGTACTTCCACAATAGGGCATTTCGTGCTGTGGTTGAGCCGTAAACCCCTGAGAGCATACGAAATGCCCAAAACTATCTATAGTATAACCTTTGACTCCCCATTGCAGTCTAGAGATAAGAGAAGGGTGCCCTTTCCCAGGTAAAGTATAACAAGCTGCAGGAGTCTGGAAGCGCATCATGGGGACATTAGAGAGAATGCGAATTATTCAAAATGCTTTTGACATCAAAAGGATCATGCTGAGTGGGGAGCATGCAAGCCAGAACTGTCCAGTGGTATCTGTTCTGATTGGATGCTTGCCTGATTATCGGAAGCATATCTTTCAAAACGAATGGAAAAGATGGAATTTGATACGAGCTAATGCGAAAGCCCAGACAGTATCATAGGAGGGAGAGAAAAGCGATATGGTAGCTGCAGGAAGTGGGTGCGTCGCTGCTGAGCATGCAGGGTTCTAGACACCCGTAGTCCTTTACGCTAACTGGCATAAAATCTCTCACTCTAAAACAGCGGGAATTGATGTGATCCTTTGAGTAGACCTATTCTTGGGCATATTATGTCTTCAATAACGCGAAAATCTCTCGTTCATGATACTGGCGGTGATAATGTTGATTGTACGGAATGTACAGCGTGAGGTTTAAAGGTTGCGCACAATTGTACATAGCAAATGCCAGATTAAAATGAATGTCAGATTGTGAGAATGGTAGAAGGAACTTAGCCAACGAGATACTATGGTTGGGATGACAGCACAGCCGAGAGAAAAGTAGGGATGAGAGGGCGATGCCATTGTAAGCAAACATCATAGCTCTACATCAATGAGAGGAAAATACGGCATTCTCGGCTCAGATGTAACCGAGGTAATGCACGTTGTGCCTCATGTGTCGTTGTACGACTTCGGTTGAGGAAACCATGGTAGATTTAAGGTGATACTGCATAGCCAGCGTTGACGTGAGCGGTGTTCATTGTCACGCAAAAGTCACCCAGGGTGCCTCGACTTTCAACATATAGAGTTGGGTAAAGCAGAGAGGCACATGTGAGTATTGCAGGTGCGGATAATCATAGAGAAGGAACACGAGAAGATATGTGTCAACCTGCATATTTAATAGTGGAAAGAGCCTTCGCGTCTATCTTGTGAGATGAGTTGTCTTGACGGTTAAATCCTACAACTCTTTTGAACCAGAACTGCCACGCAACCTCACAGATCACTACTTCCAACGGCCTCACCTGAGCCAGGACCGACACTAAAGAAGCAAAGATCTATACCCCAACCCCGTGTGTTACATGAACTTGACCCCAAGTATGCGGCCTAGATGGCTAGATTGGCGATACGAACGGTTAAATTCACGGACCGAACCCGCGGATGCGCGGCGGCCTGAGACTTGGCGATCTTGGCTAGGATTCAGGGTCGAATCCTAAGAACCGATATAGTTAGTGTTTGCTGCACGGAGCGCAGATCCTTACATACACAGTACGATCAAGCCTCTTTTACAATGTGCAGGTTACCTGGATGTTGTGGTATTGTGTGTAGTAAGCAGGTAACAATCAAAGCTGAGCGGGGTCTTAGCATCGTGAGCTACTGGCCATGCTGAGCCACTCGCTATGCTGTTACTTCAATCACACGACGATCGTTAGGCGACCATCTGCAAGGCGGGCTATCTGGAAGGCAGGTAGCTATTTGCGGGGTATACTACCTACGGTACTAAGACCTAATAGGCGATATGTACGGGCATCTATCATCAGGGACGTCTTGGAGACACAGTCAGTGCTGAAATCCTACACCAGGAATATGAGATCCGCATGTTGGAGCAAAATAATCAGTGTTTGATTCGTCGCTCGGGGTCCAACACAGAAACCTAATTTACTTCTTCTTTAGGCGTACCAAATCCTCAGTATACTGATGTTTGAATTAGCCCTTTCAAGAATCATATCCCGAGAACTTTCCAAAGAAAGGTAGTAAGTGACATAGTCTTCGAGCGTACATTAAGAAGACTCGTCATGTGACTAAACGAAAGAGAAGCCTGAGTTGATGTATAAAAGGCATACAATTCTCCTCAAATTTGGAAAGCATCCAGACAGCATCCATCAGCCTACGGTCAACAATCAATCGCACACGCAAACGAAAACCTTGAAAGTCAATTTTCAACCAACCTCAAGCAAGTCTTCGAGCCTATCTCTATACCCCCATTTCCTAACACCCCCTTAGGCAACAATGAAGTTCACCACTTTCGTCCCCTTCCTCTTTGCTCTTGGAGCCGCTGCGCAGCAGAGCGCCCCCGTTGTTGGCGAGGCTGTGCTCGATCTCTCTGAGAATCGCCCAAGCCATGCTGACGTTGAACGTTCTGACGTTCAGCTCGTGGGTACCAACTCTCGCAACCCACGCAGCCTCCGAAGCGGAAACCTCCTCAAGCGTGAATGCCAGGGAGCCAACAGCTATGGCTGCTCTGCTAAGGGTTGGTGCTGGAAGGAATGTGGCAGTGGTAACTGGTGCTGGACTGCTCACAATGGTGGCAGTGGCCAGTGGATTTCGTGTGGCTCATCCAATGACTGCAACCGTAACCAGGCTTGCAGCATCGGCGGCTGCGGAGAGTGCGGATGCAGCGGATGCACCAAATAAGTTAAGGTTGCATCCGGAGTTGCGTTTAGGGGGCGTGCATATCGCTTATAGCAAAGAGCACAGTTGTTTGAAGGAATCAGAAATGGGGGCGAAGTTCAACTGCCGGTATAAGGATACTCTCTACTCTTTACGTACTACCAATTCTATACTGTACCCTCAGACGGAAAATAAAATGTGTGATGTGGTTGATGGTTTAGTGACTTAGTGGTTAGTATTTCGACTTGCGAAGTAATTGATACATCCTGGGAGACCAAGGTCCGATTCTCCGCTGACAAAGATCTAATCTCTTTTTTTTCACCTTTCCACAGACTTCTACATAACAATAAGCAGCTACATGATCAAGGCGCAATTTCTGGGCGTCACTTCGTTCCCGTGACGAACTAGCATCCTCGTAGCTAGTTAGTAGTTAGTTCAGGCTTCGCTGTACTGGTAGTAAGCGATGATAATAGCACTTTCATGAGTAAAAATATCAATTACAAACGACGATATACAGCCCAATTCTCTTGTTCACTGCCTTTCTGGGTCATAGATTCTTATGCGCTAGGTTCAATGAGACTTCCGATTACAACAAGAAGCTACAAGGCTACTTCATGCTGTTACTTTGGACTACTTCAGACACACTCTATCTTTGATCATTTTTTCTTGCATTGTCTTAGTCTATATAAGAATATAAAAAGATTGCGTTCTGAGAAGCTGAATGTCTTCTAGAAGTAGGATGCGTTGTAGTTAGCCCGTATACCACCAGCAAGTCTACGAGCATTAGTAGATTTAACAATGGCCTGAACAGTATTCAATATCCATAGCGCGCGTCCTCACCCACTAATATTATTAAAACGTTACATGCTTTACTAAATATAATAGCTCCATCCGTCCCTCAGTAGGCCGAGTCCTGTCCCGCTGAATCAAGGTGGGTATTGCAGCGCGATGCGGGGTATGCGCATTGCCACACCTAGCAATGCGGTTAGCTCGTACGCTGTTCTGCTTTTTCATTTTGAAGATTAGTGTATGGTAATTTTGGGCTGAAATGCCTCATGCAACTGATACACCCACGTGCATGGCAGTGCTTAATAATGGCATTCACATTGGAAAGGTTCAGTTAAGGTTAGCACGTCATTTAGTGCCCATATCTACGAATTTCGGCCCTAGTGCTGAAAATGGCTAGTCAAGTCAGAGGATATCGGTGAGTAGTTGCTACTCTCGTCGATTGTGCCCCCAAGTGCTGGCGCGAGGCTGAGCGGGGACTCCCATTGATACGATCTCAAGGCAGCAGTGTACCACTTGTCGGTTCTTCATTGGCTAGTTAAAAGTTCATATCAAGTAGTTAATTTCAAGAGCTGGTTTCGGCGTCTCCATCTCTGTGTACGGTAGCACAAGTGCCAGAAGAGGAGCACTTCTGAATCATCCCAGCTTCAAAATTCTAAGTCAGCAGAGCCGTAATGCCCGGAACCTGGTTCCTCCCTTCCGATTTTACCTTCACAACCGAAGGCCCGCTTCGGCTAAGCATGGTGATTCCCCACTGGTCTCGACCAACTACCGTCTTTGCGGAAATGGGCTCTGGCAGCAGCAGTGCCGTCACGTTACCCGCGGTCAAAACCACCGTAGAGCGCAACCGGGCTTTCAACCGCTCCAAGCCGCGCTCCAATAGCGTCGGGATGTGGGCCAAGTTCGAAGGGCTCGCCTCAGGGTTGGCCAATACGGAGACAGGCAAGAGCCGTATCACAGACTATAGTACAACGGACCATAAGATCCGGACCTTCGTAGATCCTCTGATGCCCGAAACAGTAAGCACGATTGCGAACCTGCCAACGGTACAGAAACGGATCAATTCGGGTATGTTTGGTAAGCGAGCCGTGTACGTAGTGACCGGGCTGCGTATCGCGACGTCGTCGTTCACTGTCACGGAGGAAGACTCATCGAATTTGTCCATCGAGGTCGAAGGGTCTGGCCCAGCTTCGGGAACGACTCCGGTCGAAGTTGGAGGCAAAATCAAACATGAGAGCGGGAAGACGGCAATGAATTCTTACGATACAGCCCCAGGGATCGTGTTTGCTTATCAAATTCATGTCATACGAACCCGTCGTGCCGGGGTGGAAACAGAGCTCTTTTCTCACACAAGCGGCTTCTTGACTGGTGAAGGAGGACAGAAAGAAGACCCACTGGTGGTTGTGGACGCCACCAAGGAGGAGATCGACGAGGATTTGGAAGAAGAGATTGATTACGAGAGTGCCCAAATTGGAGAAGATGAGACTTGTATTTATCTCCTCCCGAAAGCATGATTGGATGATCTGGGCAATCAGACATGAAATACTACGATGGTGAAGCCCACCGTCACTCTTGTAGCTGCTTGTTCATTTGCTCAATCGCCCCGCATATAGAGACTAAAATATCCAAGTCTTTTTCCTTTTCTCCCCAGTACCACATCGGACTGATGAAGTGCTCTTCTTCGTGGCGAGTAAGTGACATGGCTTCCAACATATGCTCCATGCCCTTCTTCGTGGATATTTTCGCAAGAATCTCCTCAAACCCATTATTTTTCATTATCGATGGGAGTGCTACAGCATAAGAGAGCATCATTGCGACAATGCCGGCGGCAATGGCGGTGGCTATGGACGTCCCTGCGCTGAGATCCGCCTCTGGAAAGTGACTCTTCACCTCGTTGACCATAGATGACGGAACGTCCTTGCCATAAGTACCCAGCTTTTTGCCTGTATGGGCTGGGTTAGAATTCAGGAATACACCTTTCGAATCGCCAGCGTAGATTGAAATGACGTCCTTGTGACTGGCAGGAAAAGATATCCTTTGCGACCATGAATTCCCAGCACTCGCAAGAGCAGAATCTTGTTCCTTGCGATATTTTTTGACCCTTTCAATCGCTTCATCGATTACGGTATGGTTCATCCCCGGCTTATCGTAGTACCCGAAGGACATGGAAATGATATCGACATTCCATTCTAGATCTAATCCCGCGTGCTCGATTGCCTAGCACGGAGCTGTCAGCAAAATTTGTAAAACGGTTACAGGTCCTTACTTTTGCAATGCTTTGCTGACTGTTTTGTAAGATGTGAGTATTCTCGGCCACACGAATTAGGTATAAATCCATTATTGGTGCCACATGCATAAGCAGTCGTGCGATGAACGTGCCATGGCCAAACGAATCGGTTTCAAAGTTCGATTCACTAGTAGTGAAATCTTTCCAGCCCTTAATCCGCTTGGATCTTTCGGGATCCTGGAAAAACTCAAAATCCCTCTTGCAACCAGTATCAAGAATGGCGACTCGTATTGGTTTCTTGATCTTTGCTAATCGTCGACAACGATGGATATGGCCTGCAATCTTTTGCAAATCAGACAAGTATCCTCCAGTGTTGTTGTTGTTGTCGTCGCCAGAACAAAAAGAAGACAAGGTGTCACGGGCCGGGACGGCCGCCAAAAGGGACAGGTATCAAAACAGTATATAGTACAAGTTGTNTATCTCGGAACTGTGGGAGGTGAGGCTAAGTACAGAATCCCAGCCAAGGCGCTATACCCAAACAGGGTAAGTGAGCTCTGGCAATGGCAGCGCCATAACATGATGCGGGCGCTGAAGTCAGTATATCGGCGGATTATTGCGACAGTGTATCTCTTTCCGAGTCTGAAGATTTAGAGATGATACATGAGCTAGCACTGGCGGTGCAAAAGAAGGTGCTGGGTCACGAGCATCTCTATACGCTGGGTAGTATGCGCAGATTGGCGCAAGTGCTTGAAGGCCGAAAGAAGTACGAAGAAGCAGAAAAGACGTACCGACAAGTGCCCGAAAAACAAGAGAAGATCCTTGGGCGCGAGCACGACGCCACGCTTTCAAGCGTCACCAATCTTGGATCAGTGCTTAAACAACAAGGCAAGTACGAAGAGGCAGAAGAGATGTACCGACAAGCAGTTGATGGCTGGGTGAAGGTGCTTGGGCTACTACACCCAGAAACTCTCAAGACCTTAAGTAAACTTGGATCAGTTCTGTTGAGCCAGGGCAGATACGGGGAGGCAGAAGTAATATACGAACGAGCGCTCAAAGGCTTCGAGAAGGAGTTTGCACCAGAGCATATATCAACACTTAACGTAGCTACGAACTTGGGCAGGGTCTACGAGAAGCTAGGCAAGGTTGAGCAAGCTGAGCATATGTATCAGCGTGCGCTAGATAGAGATAAGATCGCATAGGGGCTAGATTATATAAAGGCACATACTATAGTCAACACCAAAGACAGCCTCTACGGTGATCTATTCACGCTTAATGAACCTGAGAAGATACGCCAGTATATGGTGGCTACACACGGAAAAGCCATTCATCCCAAAAGCCCTCCACCTTACTTGCTGGCGCTCAATAATGTTTGGGCTGTTGTCTCTATGCAAACAAAGAGCTGTCTAAAAGACGCTTCACACTAGTATTTCAAAGCTCTCTTGAGCGATTATAAAATCCGTTCAACAGTATGCATAAAATATAGGTAAAACAGAGTAGCAAGCTGCTCAAGCCAGATAAAACTGACCGACCGGGTCAGTACAGTTTCGGTATGACCTGAACGTCACACAGCTGATGAGAGCTTACTCAGCTTATCACCGCTTTTCATTCTCATCCCTGTTGATGCCTGCTTATATAAAGCACTATGTTTAGTGGCAGATATCAAGAGAAATGGAAATCTCTTATGCTAACAACCAACAATTGAGAGACTCGCTGGATAATTCATCTGATGGATAAGATTTCATAAGTCGCAAGATTGAGAACATTTTAGCCTGATTGACGGTACAGTAGACAAAATTACAGTTCCCAAAAACATTCCTTCTAAACGCGGGGGGCAGGAGCAAACAGACTACCTACCATGAGGTGAATGGGTTAAGGGCGATGGGGTAGCCACTATGACGCTCGCTCAGTTCGTCACATCCAACAAGCATCATTAGCAAAGCTTTTGTACTATAAAACATTATATTCGTCATCTTTGCATAGCACTTTACGCATCTTTGTAATCCTCAGCTGCATAAACCTTATCTCTTCAAAGCCTTGGAGGACTATTCATCAGTTACATAATAGTAGAAAGCGTTGCCAAATCAACCATGTCGAGATGTGCCGATGACTTATGCGCATTCCATTCCAGCTCTTTCCTCGTGCCTGGTGGATTCGGCTGACTGCATATGGATATCTTCACAGGTGCTTTGTCCTTACGCATCGACTTTATCCCATTCAACTGCAGAAATAAGACCTTCCCACATGCAATCGTTGATATATTCCTGACATCGATAGCTCGTTTCTATTCTTTCATCTCTTTCTATTCCATATGCAGAGATGAGACGTGCACGAAGCAGAGACGTTCCAAAACAGTACATGGGTTGTTGGAAACTGAACAAAAGAGAGTTTGGAATGAATTCAATAGCCCCTGAAATGTACATAAGTAAACACATGAAGAAAAAAGATTGTAGGGATACATAGTGCTGGTGTAAGATAAAGGCTTACAAGCCTAATCTCCGAATAGCCGCATAGTTTACACTAGTAGCCTTACGCTCCACATATACTCGTGTCAGCACAGTGACACTGACAGAATGACACTGGTTTGGGTTGATCGTCCATCAGTACAGTCAGATTCTTGCAGCGACTTTTGGCCGTGGAGTATCGAGCAGTCTCACTCCGCAAATCACAGCGTATCAGACAACCATTTTTGAAGATCTTCTTACAGTCTGACCATTCACACATCCCGGACACCAGACACCGCAATTTCGGCACCTTGAACCGATTAGAATATCCCATATGGGAGCGGCTTTATCCTTTTGTGTTTGGCTCCCAAGAAAATATATCTAGGGCCAAACACGCCAAGTTTCTTTCGGTGTACATCTGGGCTCGCCACACTAGACCGGTCTTCAGGCTTTATTACTCGTTCTTTGCCATTTCGCAGATATCCCAAAGCCGATCAGCTCGAACTTATCTCTAATAACTAATTCCACAATCACCCTCTACACTCCAGCCATGAAGCTCGCAAGCGTAATAGTCTTCTCCTCCTCCCTTGTGGGCATGGCTTCAGCAGGCTACCTGATCAAGAGTGTGCCCGCAAAAGTGATACCGAGGGTAAAACCAAGAAGCCCGATCAACGGAAAACCTGGGGTAAGCAGAGACCCATAACGGTATCCAGCGCTTCTCTAATACAAACGCTAACGATTCTCAGTGCGACAACAGTCAATGCCCTCCACCTCCCGACATGGGGTGTTTGACCTCGACCAGGCACTCTATCGAGTGTGGCAATGGCAACGACGAATGCTGGATTATTGTAAGAAATTTATTCTTGCATGGATGATGCATAGATGCTAAAGAAAAGCTAGCCACGCGACTGTGCCTCATTGTGCCGATGCGAGTTTTATAATCCTTACAATGACCTGTTGGATTCTTGCGCTCGTGTAAGTAGTGTTCTCATCGCCAACTTGTCCTCACACTGCATTGATGCTAATTTGTTCTCGCAGGGTGTCCCAGGAACAGATAGTTATGAGTGTGTCTGTCTTTTCGACTGCGATCCTTTGGGCCCTAAATCAGGCAATGGTCAATGTACGGCTGATCAGGATGCTTGCAAGAGGTCGTAGGCTGGATCATTGTTCCACCATCACGGCTAGCATATAGGTGTATGTTTAATAATTGATACTAATAGCTAATGCACGAACCGTTCATAGCTAGCAGAACGCTCCCCGCTCTATGGGATCTACATGGTTAATGATTTATCTCCAATCCTCAAATCCTGGTTATATAATTGTTTTACGGTGACAGGCTGTGGCATTCCTTTTACTAAAGGCCCTATAGACGGGGACTAAGCGTAGAACCAGACCTTTTGAAATACTGTACTTTCAAGTGCTAGCATTATCACTAAATGCGATTTCCTTTAATCATCGTAGGTGCATTATAATTAATAGTCGTGTGATAGTTCTGATCGAGTGGGGCCTTGCATTTTCGGACGTTCGGCCAAAACAAATGCATAGCCAATAGTAAACCTATTTCGATTTTCTTAGTAATGGTTACTCTTCTTCCATATACGAGTTACTGACTCTAAGGTGTTGCTTTTGAAGAGAAAGTCATTCTCATAATGCAGCTAATTAATCTGGTATAGGTCGCCGTCGACTTCCAGCAATGCGGCCTTTGATGCGCTTAGTTTTATTTATTGGATCTGCGCTATTGCATATAAATCAATCTAACGCCCCAATAGCCCCTCTATGGCGGTGTTAATGATGCACACACGGAAGAGCCACGTAAGACGTAAAAGAGGAAGTATAAAGTGTCGGTTGAAAAGCTTTTGTAACTATTTATCTTCTAACTAATCATGCTCGATCACCCCAATCGTCTCAACTTATCTCAACCATCTTAATATAAGCTACTTAGAAAATATGAAGACTTCATATGCCGCCATTGTCTCTATTCTCTGTGTTGGAGCCTATTCCTACAACTCTCAGCAAGCCCTTGGCTCAGTCGATGTTCTTGGGACTTCATACGAATGCAAAAACGGTTCGCAATCTCCAAATGAAAATATAGTCAAGGACTCCCGGGAATGCTAACATCAAATGCAGGTGGCACACCTACCCTAGAGTGTACCGATTCCTCTACAGTTCCGACCTGTGCGTGCGCTTGTTCAAACGGCATCACTTTCAACCAGAATCTCTCCCTGAATTCTTCAACTACTCCACCTACGCCTTCCGACGATACCTGCCAGGCAGACAAAGCCATGTGTCTTAGTCGGGAGCAAGACCTCTTAAGAAGAGAGCAGGAGCTTTCCGAAAAATTGGCTAGATTGCAAACCAGCTCTTGGAAATACCTGGGTTGCTTTACAGACGCCATTCCCAGAGTGATAGACAGCAAGACGGAGTACAGTACCGTGATGACACGTGAGATATGTGCGGACTTTTGCACGGACTACGCATTCTACGGTGTCCAGTATTCTACTCACTGTTTCTGCGGAAACAGCTTTGAAACCTCGACTAAGAGTGTTGATGAGTCGGAATGCAACGGGAAGTGTGGCGGGAGCAGCGACATTTGCGGAGGCTATGGTAGAAACAGCCTTTTCGTAAAAGTGCCCTAAAGAGGTTTCCAGATATATGGAAGACCAAAGGACAAGTGTGAGAGAGTAGCAATGGAGGGTGGGCTGCATGAACAGAATGGATGATCTTGAGTGGATATGCTAATTAGGAGGATAGTTAGTTGTACTCGCATCTTCTTCATTATCTGCGGGCCGCATGTTTTTTCGTGAAGGCTTTTCCCAAAACGATCACTGATGAATAGGTGATTCCGCCGTAGTGGCCCATATCTTCATCATTTCGCATGAATAAACATAACATTGTAATCACAGATGTGGTCTAAATCTCTCCTTTTGAGTACAGAACATGGTATGAGACTTCCAAGCCCTATTTAATTATTAGGTAATCGTATTATAGTGATTCTGTTGCGCGATGACAAAGACTCCGGATCCACTTCTTTTCGATCGATCAAGAGGCATAACCATTTCCTAGATCCTAGCTTGTAGAGTGGGTTGGAGTTACATACCGGGGCTAAAGTCCAAAATCTACCCCACCTCTACCCCTACCTGAGGTCTATGCAAACACTATCATACACCTACCATACCTCGTGATGGGATGTGCCCATTTGCTAGCTTGGGAAATATGTAAGAAGCTAGTTCTGTCTGGACAGACACGTCTTTTGGGTTATTGTACACTCCAAACGTCACACAAATACCAATCTTGTACCAGAAAAAAAGGTATGTATTATCTAGAATACTCGCCATCCAAGGTATACTAACCATCAACTGTTCCAAACCAGGACCGAAGAAAACAAAAACAGATAAATCATCATAATCGTCATCATCAGCTCTCGATCTCTCGAATATTTCAAGACCATGATGGGTATTATACAGTTCACTTCACATATCAACCCAACCGATATCAACGGAGAAGCGACACGTTTTCTCAAAGATAACGCAACGTACCACCGTTGTACTTCCAGAGCTGCTCCAGACACACAGAAGCAGCCACGTACTTCCAGCTCTGGAGACTGCGATAGTTCTCCCAACCTGTTACCTCCAACGCCACCATGAAACACGCAATAGATCGCGGCAACGCCTCGGTAGCATCTTCTTCACCATCCCGGTCCTTGTCGCCATGGACAATGGTTTTGATTATGCTGCTGACATCGCGGTTGAAGCGCTCCTGGACCTCGAGATTGGCCTCGCGGATGTAGCGGGAGGGCGCGCGCTCCTTCTTTCCAAGGATATTGCCGCTGAATACTTCCAGTTCAGTAAGAGGCTGGCCGCGCGTGGGACGCAGCGTATCCATAATCTCGAGCATGTTGTCCTCGTACGTCTCGCGCAGCTGCTCGGCAAAGTCCCAGTGGTGCTCCCACTGTAAGCCCTGTGTCTCGCGAATGATGTAGCGCTTGAGTTTGTGAATCAGCGACTCCTTGCCCCAGCGCTGCCGGAAGATCTCGTAGTCTCTCTTCATCTTGTCGAAGAACTTCTTTTCATCAATGGCGCGGTACAGAATTCCTAGGATTTTGTCACTACGGTAGTAACGAATCCTCCCTTTGTCGGCGTCAAGCACACTAATGCTGTCAGGATCATCAATGTCGTCTTCTTCAAGTTCTGCGAGTTCTGCTGCACCAAGCTCGTTGATGACCAAGTTGGATCCTGGCGCCATGAAATCAGGCCGGAAGTGATCGATGCCCTTGGGTATTTGCGACATATCCGCCGGTACACCCGTCTTACTAAAGTCAACAGCATCAGAAGCAAGCTTGGCGAGAATCAGGCAGTCCGGATTTCGCGTGCCGTCAGGTTTTACATCGGCTCGAATCTTGTGCTTGTTGGAAATCTGACCCAGGCGATCCATTTTCATGTACTCAATGAAGAAATCGACAATGTCGTTGGCTTCCACTGGGCGACCCAAGTCCTTGGCAGGTATTTTGTCATATTCTGCTGGCTCCACAGTGTAGGCAGGAACGAGCCTCTGGTCGTATATGATGTGAAACAGGTCGCCATCAAGATCGCCTCCACTCAATTGTGATGGCAGATCGCGCGGACCCTGTTGTGAGAACACAACACAGTTATGAAGAGCACGGAGGGGTGAGTCGTCTGGGACATCTACTGCATCCACGAGTTGGACGTCACCAGGGTGCAGTGCTGGAGCTCTGGTGACAACAATTTGATTACCAACAAGGATACTCCTCTTCAGCTTCCCGGTCCTGTCATGGTCCTGTGTTGCAATATAGACCTCGCCATACTTGAGGGTATTCGTCTCGTCCATGACGCCGTACAAGAGGTAGCCTTTCTCGATTGGGATTCGAGCGCGGTACTTTAGACTTCTTAGTGAAGACATAGCTGCCACCTCCACAATGTCGGTCAGGAATCGATCCGCATGAAAGGACAAGCCTATGCGGTGCATCATTTCAAACAACTGTGGTACCTTGGCAAAGACACAGGAGTGTGAGTATGCTGTAAAATGTCAACGCCAATTCTGATGATGTAAAGCCTAATAAAAAACGTTGTTAGACTGTAAAAAATAGTGCTTACCAAGGAAGCTAGCAGCATTTAGTGGATGCTCAGTTATAAGTTTCAATGTGTTGACAGCCTCATCCTGTACACCCAGAAAGTTCTCCGCTGGGACGCCCAGGTCTTCCAGTATCTTGATGAACTGATGATTAAGAAATACTTGAAGTGGCTTGTAAGCGGCTCCGCAAAGCTCCAGGTCTCTCCAAGTTTCTTTAGCAATGTACTTTGTCATGCTTTTGCGAACATGTAACTGTTGACCAGACAAGGATGCATCGAGTGACAGGACCCCTTTGGCGCCTCGGTATCTAATCTGCAGGACGGTCGGCCTCTGCTGCCTTCGCTCTGGTGGGAGAGCGCGCCATACAGTACGGAGAAGCTCCAGTGATATTGTCCCGCAGCCATCACTAAACGTGCGACCGTTTCTCTCAACATCGTCCTTGACTTCGGTAACGTAGGCGGTTTCTGGAACTGGGACTGAGAATATCGTGTCAGAAAAGGCTTGACCGATTCTGGCGGCACACTTTGCGCTGCAATGGATATGCGAAAAGTCTCCAAGGTCTTGTATAACGTTTCGGGCGCGGACCAGGGACCCGTCCATCTCAAAAGGTGCCATGAACCAAGCTTGATGATTGCGCAGTGAAGCATGGGAAAAGCCGAGGAACTGAAAGGTCCGTCCTGCAACTGAAATACCGTTCTGAAGGACATTGCGGAAACGCTCATAGACTTGATTCTGGGACGCACGTGAGTCATGGAACACGGATAGTCCATCTTCATCGGCGAAGAAGACCCTCATAAAGTACTCGGTTCGTGTACTGTATTTTCGAAGGACACGGTTGGACACGTCCCAGTCTGGGCCTCGGAGTAATATACCTAAATATGGCATTAGTGCAATGAAAGTCTGTACATGCCCAAACGCTTACATACCTGTTGGTGTTACAGTGGCTTTGTAAGTCAAAGCAAGATGATGATGCTTCTTTTGCTTGCCATTCAAATCTCTGGAAGCTAGTTTCCAATGTTTGCAATCTTCAGCATTCTCTTGTACGAGTTCGACGAACTTCCTCACCTTGAACGTCTCTACGGAAACGTCCGGGGCTGGTGTAGGCACTTGTTGTCCCAGCCGCCTTACTGCAGTTGCAGTCGTCTCAGCACCGTGTTGCTTTGCGATTTGCTGAATATGTGGTATGAGATTGATCATCGCCGTTGGAGTAATGGTACCTTCCAACACGAGCGCTGCAAGCTGATAGCGGACCGCAAAGTTGAAGGCGGGCGTGATGGAGGGATTTTCGGTGGAAAGCTTTCTCTCGACGACAGCAAGTTCATCTTCAATCCTATGGCTGGCTTTGTTGGGAATCGTAGTTTGCCAACAATACTCTTCAGGTACTGAGTGGTCCTTGACGAAGTTCCAAGCATGCTGAGCACTCCGCGTATCAGAAAAGGTGATCTGATATACCATACACAAAGCGGAGTTCTTGTTGTTGTTGGCATTGAGTGCGCAGAGTCTCTCTAGTCTATTTGTCTTTTGCTTTGGTGTCAAGTTGAGCGCTGCCAAACCTGCGAGCAAAATTTGTACTTGAGGTGCTTCTTTGCCAGCATAGAGATGCAGATCATCAGTAGACTCGATGCTGTAGAACTTTGGAGGAGACTTTAGGGTAAACGTGATGGCCCCATTCCTTCCTTGATTTTCGAAGCCAAAGGATGGCACGACATGTTCGATGATTGCGTAGGGTATATCAATCCGACAATGCCAATTGTAAGATTCAAGGGTACTCTCCTGTAGATACACCTGTTTGATCGTATTAGCTGGCTACAGTTGAAACTTGAGAAAATGGCATGTAGAAGGCAACTAGTACCGAACTGGCATCTGCAGCTCATTTCTCCGGTCGTCTTGAACATATAAGTCGAGAAACTTACTACTAGAGAGGACTTCCCAAACGTGATATAGCCTTGCCTCTTGTCTTTGTACCTTTCCTGAAATGAAAGTGTCCCTAAGGTGGTGTAATCCCACACGCCTGTCATAAGAGCCGAGAATGAAAGTGTTGATCGACCAGCTTGCGAAGCCTGCGCTGTCGGCGCCTGGCTGCCCATTTTCGACCTCATGGCTGCATCCTTCTCCTGCAGCGATCTAACTTTGAGAGGATCAGGTTGCCCAGGCTTGTTGTTCTTGCAGAAAGTGAGTGCCTGACCCTGGAAGACCAGGGAGTGCAGAGGAACCTGTCTGCCGCGACTTCCGTAATACTGGAGGAACCTGTTGCCACTGCTTGTGCTTGGGACCGTGAGTATCGCAAACGGTCGTCCTTTGTGGCTATTGTGTTTTCTAATATCGAACGCCAATATATCAAGCTTGTGCAGTTTGTCTTTCAGGAAACGCTGCAACTCGATGTGATTTGCATCTTTGGGCACCTAGCAGCGCGCGATTAGTTTGTGTTTCGGAACACATATGCTTATCTCCCTAGCCTGCTGCTGCAAGTCACTACAGCTGACTGCCTTAGGGGAGGGGACTTACGCTCGGAATGTAGATGTCCATGACGGACAAAATGGTACGGCTTCAGCCTTGGTCCGCGCAGCGCTAGAGCAAGACTCGTTTTCCATGCGCGTGTTGGAACTGCAAATAAATGAGAAAGGAGGTAAAATCGAGCTTCACGGATATATCTTGTTGTAGGTGAGTGTGATTACAAAGTGGGGACTAGCGTTAAATGCGCGGTCTCACGTGCGGGGTTTGGCTGCCACTGTGTTGGTGAAGTGGGAATACCTTGCAACAGCAACTCTAAAATGGCCAGAATTGGCTTTCACTGCCAGGGCGAAACGCTATTGTTATTGGCTTTCTGAGACAGCCGCTGTGTTGCCTAGTTTCGGTCGTCAGCCACGGCGGTAGTAGTATGCAGGAGGCAGAGTGAAGCATGTAAAGAGCTCCAGCCAACAACCAACCAATCACTACTAACCGCTTTAACGCATGGCCAAGGCAAGGGCGTGGCACGGTCAAGACCGATTTAGATATGCGGGTTGCTGAACGGGCAGAAAGTAAGTCAAAGCCCGTGCGGTCTATCGATTTGGAGAGGCCAAGGCTTATTAAGTATCGGCGCGCATAGAGAGTGAAATAATACAGGCTATTGTTAAAATAAGTCAGGAAGGTTTTCACAGAAACTCGAAGCAACATCACAAACAAAAGTTTCTGCTTTTGTTCAGTGGCAAGGATGACCCGGTTCTTGTTTTCACGGGATTTTACAGCTTACGTCTTGTCTTAGGCTATGGACGGTATTATTTCTTGTCCGCTTCCTTTCCCGGGGCTTCCCTTCTCTCCAGTATTTTATCCACCAGGCCAAAGTCAACCGCCTCTTGCGCATCCATGAAGTAGTCGCGCTCCATGTACTTCTCAATCTCTTCGAGCGTCCTCTTTTTGGTGATATGGTTCTGGTAGATTCTGTTCAACTTGTCTCGTATCCTTAAAATCTCCTTTGCATGGTCTGCGATGTCGCTGGCCTTGCCACGGTAACCACCGCTCGGCTGGTGTATCATGACGCGAGCATGTGGCAGTATGTACCGTTGTCCTTCAGCGCCACCAGCAAGAAGTAGTGAACCCATGGATGCTGCGATACCCATGCATATCGTTGTCACTGGACACCGGATATAGTTCATTGTATCGTAAATGGCAAGACCGGCGCTGACACTACCACCAGGACTATTGATGTACATAGAGATGGGCTTCTCAGGGTTATCGGCTTCGAGGAAGAGAAGCTGTGCTACAGCATTCGCAGACATGTAGTCGTCTACTTCGCCATTCAGACAGATGATACGTTCTTGGAGAAGACGCGAGAAGATGTCAGAGGTTTTCCAGCCTCCACCCTAGGAAGTCAGACATGGTTTTGGAAACAAGACGAATTAGAGCTCACAGTGGTCTCTGTCACGTAGGGTATGGGGAGTGATATCGCGCGTGGTGTTTGTTGCTCAGGCTGTTGCGTGTTCCATTGAGGCTGAAAGCCAAACTTGCTCGACATGGATCGAATCCCATTCCTGTAAAGACATCGCAGGGCAGATGGCCTTGTAACCCGTTGTAATACTGCAGCCATGATTTGTGTTGTGGAGATCGTTGGTGCTTTCCCCGCAAGAAAGCTATGGTGCATGCCAAGCCGGAGGTCCGATGCCATCATGTCGCAGCTCAACCAAAGTCCTATCAACCTTACCTTGTTTCTTCTTCTTGCCCGATGCTAGGCAGATGGATCCTTCGCCCAGGGTCACGCTTGAGCCTAGCCAGACGGCACCCCAAGGCCCAATGCCGCGCAAGCTCCGCCCACATTCCCGGTCACGTTTTAAGAGGTGACGACCTCGGCCCCACGCGCAAAGATGATTACCAGACTGTCCGCGTCCGTAAGGACAAGCAGGCAAAGGATCTTCCATTGCCTCCATTACTAGACCCTCTGGTCTTGGAACAAAGGTCGCGCTTCGAGCAGAGAAAGGAAAGACCAAACGTTGCCAACTTTACGACATTCCAGAAGAGACTGTGGGAGAATCCATTTGGTACAAGACACCATGACATTTCTCTCAAAGGACTGCTTACTGACTACTGTACAGCTAATGCCTTAGCATCACCTGTGCGTCAATGTCGCTCAACGCAGATCTCGCTTCCTGTCGCTTTTCTGACGTCTCTCCACCCACGCCCTCACCCAACCACCCAAGATCCATGGCTTCTTCCCGTCTCACTAACAACCGACACTAAACATCTTGGCCCACCATATCGATTCTTGGGAAGACACCTAGTTGCAGCACATCTAAGCAAGAGCAAAGCATGGCAGAAGGTACTAAACTCACGCATGAGCGAAAAGCTCGGTGCGCATAACCTGAAGAACATAGTCTGGAGAGAAGATATGGCCGACTTCATACTGGAAATGATGCGCAAGAGACTTGCTGGTCGCTTAGCTTGGTACTTTGGATTTAGGGGTCGCTTGATCCCTGTTCCAAGTCCCCGGACTGAAGACATAGAGGACGTCGAGGATGTGTCCTGTGTGCTCATTTTTCGTTCGTTGCGCACGCGTGCGAATGATTTAAAAGTTCGTTCAGACGAGAACAAAACAGAGTTGGAGAAGTGGTCAAGCTATTTTGCCAAGAACTTTGCATCGAAACTTGATCCTCACGCCGCTCCAGGAGTCACGCACACATCGCCACACTGGTACTCGGGGCCTATAGTGCCTCGCATGCAACCTCGCCTACAGTTTCCTGAGCTCGAGTTTCATGTTACCACATGGAGAGGGAAAAAGGTGGCAGTCTACAGCTTATCAGATTTGCTGGGAGAAGAACAGGCACAGATGTTGGTGGAAGGTAGCAAGTACGCAAACGAAAAATGTGTCGTTCTGAAGAGGGGAAGACACAGCATACCAATCCAGATACTCCTCATGCAGGCCCAAGCGTATATTGCTTGGCCAGGACCATGAGTACGATTCAATTACAAGTTTTAGAACAAAGTTCGCCGCCACCTTACTCTTCACTAAGGTATATTACTTGCCAGACACCTCGCCCATTCTCTTTTCCCAATCAGGTTTTGTCAAGCCAAAAAGATGCATATCCAGTACCTTGCCATTCTTCTGGCAATGACCCTTCATCACACCTTCAGGCGCGTAGCCAGACTTTTCAAGGCACCGCATGCTTCTGAAATTGCCCGAAAAGACACCACCCCATATCCTCGTCAAGCGCTGTCCATTCCTGTCCCAGTTTTCAAACACCCATCTTGTGAATCCCTGTAACACCTCTGTCATGTAGCCCTTTCCCCAGTGCGCTGGGGCAATCCAGTAACCGACTTCGCCAGTGTGAGCATTGACATCACTGCCAGCCTTGATGCCGAGTCCTCCGATTACAACGTCTGGTTCCGAACGCTCGCATACAACAAAGGCCTCTTGGTATGGGAGTACAGTGTTCATGTTGATCCATGTCTCGGCGCTGGATATTGTGTAGGGGCTTGGAAAGGCAAGAGACATGTACTGTGAGACGCGTAGGTCGTTGGCGTGTAAAGACATGGACGGGGCGTCTGGCAGGTACATTGGACGGATTATCAGGCGTTCTGTTGTTGCTATTGGGGTAGGATATGCTGTGCCCTCAGATGCGGTTGAGTTTTCCACTGAAGTTTGCATCGTGGCGGGATGCGCTGTGGTTGGTTGATCGGCCATGTTGACCAAAGTTTTATCGCTGAACAAATGTGAAACGAAGGAGCCTGGCTACAATAGATGAATATATATATGGTGAGAGATTTGCGAGAATGTTATTTGAGTCAGTATTTTGACTCAACACATTATATAGATGGTTCCTTTTGAGTATGACGAAGCAGCTCAAGGCTGATGCACCTTCCCATACAGGACATCATATGACTCGAAGTGTCAGGCAACCAAAAAAAGCCACGGCCATTCACAGCCTTAATATGGCGTGCAGAAGTTGATGTCTCAAAAATATCCAGCCTAGCTCTATATTCCTTCAACATGAGATAACAGGGTGCCTTTCAACGAATGACGAACTAGTTCGACACGTGAAGGAGGGGGAGGGGGTGACGTCGGGGGGGCATGGTACTTGCGCGTCGCGCTAAAACGCGTCTACCATCGCGTTGGCGGTTCACCACGCAGACGAAATCCCATTGCTGCTATACAGCGCAGAAATGCCGTCTTTCGCAGCAAAGTATGTATTTGGATTTGCGTATAGAACCTGAAGCTAATGAATGCTCAGGAAAGTAGTTCGGACATATTCGCGCCAAAACAAACGCTCACTCTACGACGAACCGCCCACGAAGCGACGACGCGTCGAAACTGCAGTCGAGAGTATCGAGACCGAGGTGCTGATCCCTCCCGTTGTTCTCGCAATAGAAAACTCCTCGCCCTCACACACGAAATCTTCGTCTCCGCCATCAAGTCCAAAAGAGTCACCCGCCATCTTCTCAGACGCATTAGCTCGGTCTAGTCCACCATCGTCACCAACACCGCGCAGCTCTCCCCCTCCGCTCCAGAAACGTCGACCTGTGTTTTCTATATTCAAGAAGCAAACCAAAGCTACCACAACTAGCAAAGAGCCGCTTATAGAACGAGCCCAAAATGCACAAAGCCCGCCGAAACCACCATCAAAAAAGAAGCCCATGGTGCAGATGCAACTAGACTTGGCCTCGGAGACACGAAAAACATGTAAGACGTGTGGAATGCAATACATACCCTCCAATTTAGAGGATGCCGCATTACACAAGAAATTTCATGCAATCAACCTTGGGGGTATGGACTTCACAAAGGCGCTCGTTCAGCGGTTACGAAAAAATGAAATATGGAGTGGGAGTGATGGGAGCTTTATCGCGGTGGTCGGGCGCAAAGATGCGCTTTTGCTGCGGAGCCGGGCGAGCGATGTGTTGAAGATAGTGAACACTGAACTTGCAGCTGTTCCCATATCCGACGAAGAGCTCTGGAGCCAGAAGTGTCAGCCAACCACGACCGATATTCTGATTGGAGAAACAGTATCCACCGACGTTGAAAAGTCAGCGACAGACAAGCTCAAACCCGCCCTTGTCGATCGATTCAAAGTCTATCTTTACATCCGGGGTAGCAAGTGTGTGGGGGCTTGCTTAGCAGAGCGGATCTGGGAAGCCTTCCAAGCTCTTGATCCAGATGCTGCGTCTGAGCAGTCCTGCAAGCTCCCTGACACGACTCAAAGTTCGTCCATTTCTATCAGCAATGAATCCGATCCGGCCATCCTAGGCATATCGCGCATATGGACGTCAAATCAGCATCGGAAAAAGGGCATTGCGACAAGGCTGCTTGACTGCGCAAGAGCAAATTTCTTATATGGGATGAGGATTGAAAAGGCCAAGGTTGCGTTCAGTCAGCCGACAGAGAGTGGAGGAAACCTTGCGCGCAAATGGTATGGCAGCCAGGCAGGATGGCATGTGTATATTGATTAGGCAGTATGTCATACGTAGCAAGGGTAGGGTGTACCAGACATTCTATGTACATACACGGTGTATGACGTTGTATAGCCGGCGCTACAGTCGTGGCTGCTAGTACATATATGGCATTGACAGCACACGATGAAGCTGATACCACACGTTGGCAAACAACTGTTCGCTGGTGCAAACTTTGCACATAGACATACATGTGCAGGGCCCACCCGCGATATCCGAGCCGCTTGTTTGCTGGCTGGTAGGCGCAAATGGCGTACATGACAGGGTGAGATGCGATGGTGGGGGTTGTTCGCTGTCCCGCCAGATCGACGCGTGCATGTCGGCGATGATCGACTTGCTGGCCCGACCACCAGCAGGGGCATCTCTTCCAGGCTGTCTTACACTTACCGCCTCCTGCGAGTCTTTTCCATGTACATAGCATAATGAATTGATTTTAGCCCCAGCATGTCGTCCGGGAACCCTTTTCGCGCCTCGCAAGCGTTTCCTCGGCCCGCGCCCGTACCGCAGACTTCCTTTATCAACACGGATAGCAGCGTGCTCGAGGCTCGCCGGGGAGACAGCGACCATGGTATTCCCTTGCCTTGCCGTTCTGCTTCTGCTGGCATTGAAGGAGTAATTGTCTTACAGTGCTCGAAGATGCCGCCGCGCCTACAAAGACGAAGAAGTCTGTACGCATAGTCTCTCCCACTACCACCATTCCGCCGCCGCCCAACTTCGACGACGACAACAATGTCACGCTCAACGAACTCATGGCCCGGCGAGCAAGCTATGGAGGTCGCCCTGCGAGCCCGCCACCTCCGGTGAACCCCGCCGGTTTTGCCAACCACTCCATTACCGCAGGCGAAGCCAATGCGCAGGTGATTGGGAAAGATGCCCTGGTGACAGCAGGCGCATTGCCCAGCACCAGACCATACTTGAGCGGATCACAAGGAGCTTCTGCGCTAGGCAATGCACCCGCGAACCCGTTCTCAAAAACGCTGGCATCGCTGGAACCGCAGCAGGGCGAGGGCAGCACGGAAGAACGGACAAATGCGCAAAGGCCAACGCCAGGCAACAACAGAGCTTCGCTAGATGTGGAGAGCTTCAAGAATCTGCTCATGACTGGAATGCCTACTCCGCGCGCTTCCGGCCAGTCTGCGCGACCTGGAAGCGCTTCGTATTCGACTAGTAGTGGGCAATTTGAAAGCAGCAGCACAGATAGCTCTTCAGTATCGCGGCAGTCGATATCAGAGCACCCACAAGAGATACATGCTGCGTCGTCGCGAACTTCAGACGACGTAGCAGACGAAGATGAGGACGAGGGCGTGGGGATGATGCCTGAAGTGAAAAAGGGCAAGAAGCAACCCCCGCCTGCGCCCAAGCATCGTCATGGCAAACTCGTCGCACCGAGACAGCCACAGACAGTTCCGTTTGACCAATTCGAAGCAACTGAGCCTGTGGCGCCAGCAAGTGTTAGCCGGACAAACAGCTCAGATGCGAGTAAGCCGTTTCCGTCGTCTCCGATGGCCCAGCAGCAGTCACCGTCGCAACCACGGCCGACACCACCAAAACCAAGCGACGCTCCCAAATCTGCGGAAGATCCGGCGAAGCCAAAAAAGACCCCTCCACCTGTACCAATAGCTCGGAGACACAGTCAGTTGAAAACGACGACAACTACGGGAAACCGGTCGCGTAGCAGCTCGAATCTCACAATATCCTCGCAACACTCTATTGAAGCTCCGCAAACCCCAACATCAACCTACCATGACCCAATGTCGAGCGCAAAGTCACCACCTCCTCCCCCACCCTCTCGATACGGCGCGCGACTTGCGAACCTAGGAGCTTCAAGCACAAACTCCTCCAGCACAGAGCTAGCACAATCCTCCAGTTCAGTCCGAATACCGCGCTCCATCCCCGATCCCCCCTCTCCCCGCCGAAACGCTGCAGACTCGGAAGCTCCATCGCCAGCTCCCAGCATGCACCGCACCTCCTCCGTCTCCTCAACCCGCAATGCCCAGCGCAACGTCTCAGGCGGAAGCACAGGCAGCATCATGCCTCCGCCCCCTCCCCCGCGACGCCGCCAATCCAACCGCTCGAGCCTCGACCAACAACGCCCATACCCGTACTCCTCCACCTCCCCCTCCGAGAGCCGCCGCACAAGCACCGAGATCCGCCGCGCGAGCACTGAACACCGGCGCACTAGCGTGGCAAGTGAGAGCTCGCTGCGCCGCGCGTATGCGCCCGTGGATGAGAAAGGAGAAAACGAGCATGCGTTGTATTCGCCTGTTGATGAGAAGGAGAGGGTGCTGGGTGTTGATGAGAGCGTCAGTGTGGGTGCAGAGAAAGGACAGGAAGTGAGGAGTAATTCGAGTAATATACTCGATGATATGGAGAAGTTCCAGCGTGAGATTGATGAGTTGAGGACAAGGTATAAGTAGTTGAGAGTATACATATATATATATATATATATATCCGAGTTGGTGTACTGGTAAAGAGAGAGAAGTTGAAGGATGAGGGGGGGGGGAGGTTGCCGTTCAACACTCGCTCGTGCGCTCTCCCTTGTTTTTTTTTAATTTTACCTGGCTTTCTTTCTCTCTCTCTTTTTCTGAGGGGATGCGAGATATGCAGGGTCGTGGAGCAAATGGGGATCAAGGAGTAAGAGTATATATTACGCTATTGGTGAGGTTTGAGGGGGATGAGACGAGAAATGTATAATTATATCAAACCATTGCTCTGGCTGTTTTTTTGGGTTCTTTTGTGGGAGAGATATGGGGCGTAAAGCATCTTGTAACCTGTCTGTTCATTCTGTCGCATTGTCTTGATCCTGTTTGTCTAGTCATAGTTTGTTCGCCCAATGGCATGATAGAAGAGAATACCA
Organism: Bipolaris zeicola 26-R-13; assembly: GCF_000523435.1. NCBI lineage: Eukaryota > Fungi > Ascomycota > Dothideomycetes > Pleosporales > Pleosporaceae > Bipolaris > Bipolaris zeicola. Next base: position 35,599 of record NW_006912142.1, read on the forward strand.
AGGACGATTTTAGACTGATCTGCATACTTGTATGTTTTTTTTTTAAAAAGAGAAGGAAGAAGCTGCTTAAGATTATCATGTATAGTGAAGTCAGTGGAGCAAGGGTCCATTGCAAACGACGAGAAAAGAGAGAATGACGTAGTCAAGTTTTTGTATTAGTTTCGTCGGAAGCTACATAGATTCCATAGTAGAATCTGCTACTAGACGAATAATTAATTTACCCCATCTCCGCCTTAAAAAAAACTACCCATTACATTAAGTGTGAAGTCGTGAATGTGGGAGCATTGGTAGTCGTAGAAAGTGCGCGGTTCACGACGGATAGCTAGCCCGCCGAAGAAAACCCCTCCGCATCATTATCATAGCCAGCCCCACCCCGACCTCGAATGTTAAAATGAAGGCATAAAAGTCGTTTGTTTATTTATTTATCTTTTCTCTTCTCAATCCGAAATCGAACTTTGGTTTCATATATGCACAAAGTCTTATCAGACGAAGGCAACTAGGGCTGCAGCGCCAATAGCGAAGAGCGAGGCCAGGCCAGTCAAGGGCGCAGCAATAGCAGCTGCATTCGTAGTAACCTCTGGGAGAGCAGGACTTGAAGCTGGTGGGGCTTCGATGGTTGATGAGGCGGACGGCACAACGGTGGACGGCGCGACGACGACAGGAACAGTAGTAGCACCAGAGGCGGCGGGGGAACTCTCGAGTGGCGCTGATGGAGCAATACTTGGAGCCGGGCCAGAGGGTGCAGCAGTCTCTGAAGTAGGAGTAGGCTCATGGGGCGTTACAGCGCTAGTGGTACTGACAACGCTGCTCGGGCTAGGCGCTACGACCGATTCAGCAGGAGGAGGCGTTGGTGGCGGTCCAGGCCGGGTAATAGAGTGCGTGACGGTGATGGTGACGGTAGTTGGCGCTGGACAGGTAGCTTTTTGGTGAATTATGTTAGCTTGTGGTGTGGTGATTGATAGTAGTACTTAGGTGGCTGGGGAGTTATTTTTTTCTTGTTAACAAAGAAAGGTACTTACTTTCGTGACCGACGACACCCAACGCAAGCGCAGCAACCGCGAATATCTTGGAGCCAAACATGGTGATGGCAATAGAGCTAATCCAGGTAGTGGAAATTCGAACTTAGTAGCTCTAAAGTTGAAGTTGAAAATATGCTCGCGTTGAATTGATGCAGCAGCAGCGATAATTTCGGTGGTTGTCGTGAAGAAAGCAAAGCAATCGAGGTGAGCGGGGACAGAAGTATTGTTTATGGCGAGGCGGTTGGCCGTTTGCAGGCACGGCAATACGCTTGGCATTGGCGGCAGACAGCAGGCGCAGGCAGTAACCCGATTGCGTGAGTACAAACCAAGGAAAGTGAGCGTGAGGGCGTGATGGTCGAGTGGGGTGGTGCGCCGTGTTGGTGTCATGTGGTACATTATTTTTAGGCACCCTAACCTCTTATATTGCTGTACGTCCATGGAACAATATTGGAATAAAGTATTGAAATCCATATCGCCCAATCCGGATAACCGTTGTGGCGAGAACACCGTTTTTTTTCTTGCATAACTCGACAATGTGTTGTCTGGATCTCATTTCTCAATTGGGTATTTTTTCTGTTCTTTGAAAGCGACATATTCAACATTGCGCATTAATTTCAGCATGTGTAACATCGAGCATTACACTGGTCACATTATGTGCAACTGTCTACGACGGTCTCGCAACCCAACCAGAAAGAGAGAAAAGAAATAAAAGCAACATGTACAATATGGCAGTTTTAGTCCCTTACACAAACTCCGGTGCAACGCTTTGGCGCTTGATGCCAGACTGCACATAGGTCGATACCACCGTTATCCTAACCTTCTTGTGACTTTTAATTTCAAAAGATCTGACGAGCTGTCCAAAGAGGAAGCTTTCGAACCAGGAGTATAGATCCCTGGATCATGTCGTCTCAATGACCGTACTACTCTCATCTTGACAGCGAGGCAGCGATACATAGAAATCGCAGTGAAAAGTAGTTTCGTGCTGATGAAGTATTTTCATTCTTATCAAATTATGTAGAAACGGGATATTATGTCGGGACAGTTGAAAAGAATATCATCTATCCTGTTTGATAGTAATCCACCGATTTACGAACACTCAAGTGCCGTGCTGTAAATAATTAAAAAAATTTCATCATTCTTTCATGATACAAATATGCATAGTCTCTCTCTTTCATTCAGAGTCAACGATATATCTCCCGCTTGATTCGGACCTAATTCATTCCGAATTATCGTAATGGGCGTAGTGCAGACCCTTTCCTCGACTATACCTACTCTGTACCCAAATTTCCGGAAAATTCTGGAAACAAAACACTTGGGGAATTATGTAGAACAAGATAGCCCATAGCTTCTCGGAATCTGCGCAATACTGCAGCTGTGTAGGTATGATATCTTGGACTGATCATCTCAACGACAGTGACTCTATAATATTAGCTCTGCGTTTGATTATGCTCACATGCTAATGAAATTTCCTCCAGATTTGAAGCTAGTAGGTATCCTGAGCTGGAAGTACGCTGCCTACTAACCCTTTCGTTTGTGTAGAAAGGGAAGGTATGGGTTGTTAGCAGGTTATTCCACGCAGGAAAAGTTGGGTGGTAGATGGAAATACAGTGAACATTCTGTATGCTGATACGGAAGAAAACCTCAGTGAGAGGGAGAGACATAGTTGGGAACTTTATGGCAGTTGCATTTGCTAAGTACAAAAAAAAGGCTTAAAGAGCATATATAAAAGGCAAGGGTGTTTAGTGCGATGATTAGTATGGGAGAACAAACTACCAAGCTCACCACTTTCATCATAAGAATATTCGATACTGGAACGAACAGCTCAACTAGGATTGCAGGCCTGAAAATCCAGATCATTCCCTGGACTTGGGTTTGTGATTGGATTAAGTAAACGAGTGACTTGAAAGAGCGCCTCTTCTACCCAAAGCCCCTTTGAGATATCTAGCCACATCTTATTACTCGTATTTAATCCCGGAGCCATATCTGCAGAGAATATACGAGGGAGCACGCAGTATCGAAGGCTAATCCACTAGTAAAGCAAATGCTTACACCAACAGGGCGCCACATAAATGCCAAGACAACTAAGCATAGCACCATAACTTCTTACTTGGAAGATGCTGTCGAAGAAAAAAGTCAACCTCAGGAGACTTTGTCTTATTTCAAAAACTTAAAAAAGATCGAAATCCACCCTCCAGTCCAGATTACACAGGCGAGGGAATAGGTTAATAACTTCATCTTGGAAGGGTCATTTCACTCTGACCCTAAAATTGGGGCAGATGAGATGGTTAGTAGGTTGTGTATGAGATGCCCTTGGTAGAGTTTGGAGGGGAGGAATGCTGAAGTGTGGTCTCGACGGGTGATTAATCTCTGTTTTGATTAATTGAAGATAGTTTTTTGGTAATCTGGGCTCTAGAACAAGAATGACCAAAAATGATATAGAAAGGTGTAGATTGCGTAAATTGATTGCGATTAATCGTGTGTGAATTGGGCTGTGGGTTGAACTTTTAAATTTTGGGGGGAGATGAAGGTGATGGTTCGTGTGTATGCGAGGTGGGTCTGGTTAGATTTTTCATCAGGATTAGATGAGAAAGCTTTGAGATGCGTGATTAATTAATGTTGAAGATAAGGCGTGGCGTGTTTTCGTTCGTGCTGGCTGAGTTACTTGGTGTCTGCGATGGGCTTCGCCGTGAGATCGTGGAACGCACCCAGCGTCAAGGAGATTAAGAGCCGAAATGATAGTTCTCCTGGAATGTTCTATCAGATGAGAGAAACTTAGTTGGAATGTGGCCCCCTTCCTTCCATACCACCACAACACACGATCATCAGAATCAAGAACTACCACAAGAGAGCCTTAGCACTGCATCACTAATACATAGATGTTAAGACACTACCCAATATACCTACCAACATCACCACTCTCTCCACATAGTCATAAATCATAAAACCCACAAGGCCAACCTCGAGTCAGATTTTACCACATGGATTGTTTTGCCCACCCCTCAGCCAGCTAGTCTTTCTCTCTCTCTCTCTCTCTGGGTGTAGTGTGGATATCATAATATAGCTTTTATAGCGCATCCATGGTATTCATGGGCTTTTTTGTGTGTGTACATATAGGGTGTGTAGTAGGATTACTGGGAACTCAGAAGGGGAGGTTTTCCGTGGTATCGAAGAAGTGAGGTTTGGGGGGGGGAGGGGGGGGAGGGGAAAGTACGATGTAGGACTGAAAGAGCGGGAGTCGTGAAAAAGGGGGGGAAATACTTCGTATCGAGTTTTGGTCTATTTGTAAAGTCTACGATTAATTTTGTGCAAGATGTCAGAGAGATGGATATAGCTGCAAATGTTGTTTTCTCCTAGTTGACAATATGTGGAGTACGCTGGACGAGAGATAGGTTCTACACAGGGGACGAATGCAAAGGCTACGGAGTGAATGAATAAAGGCAAGGTGTGTCCCATCAGGGGTCAGAAGAATGGCATAGAGTTTCGTCCATGTGAGCACCGATACACCATGCCACCGCCACCAATATAGAACCGTGAACCCCAGATTCTCCCACTTTGGCTATGATATCCAGGGGCTTTCAAAAGGTCACCACCCCTGAGTACAGTACACGCAAGCGCACGAAATTAGGACGATGCAACTCGAGAAAGGTAGTTGCCACCCAAACCACCCTCTGACCCCATTCATTGATGACAAAAAAGAAGGGCTGTCTAGGGTATGGTGCAGATACTGGGGCCTAACTGACATGGTGCGGGAAGAGAGGGTGAGAGAGAGGACCAGGGACAGTCGGAAGGCGTTCCGGGTTGTTGTCCAATAGAACTACAGGGAGATCAATGGGCAGCATACAGCCCTCGCTTTGCTAAAGTATGTAACCTAGGAGTGTCAATCGGATCCCCAGAGGTTCCATTGATCCTCTGTCTGCAAATCTAGAACTCTACTTGTTAGTAATTGACGTGTCCCCCCCCCCCCACACACACACACTAATCGACTTCGGCTTCCAGTCGGACCCTTCGCTTATATGCCCTCGAGGTTGCGTGTTCGGCAGCACGGGAGATTGTCGCTCCGACGTACAGGGTCTTTGTGAACAGTCTGTGAGAATAAGAGTGCGCTAACCAGAGTGATTACAGGGTTGTGACAAGGCCAAGGTGCAAGATGACTCGGCTTGGCGGATGAGCAGTCACGGCTTCGTGATAATTAATATCGATATAGAATGCGAGAGAAAAAAACACGCGATTCTTGGCCACGAGGCGATCGGGGCATTTCTCCAAGTGGAGTGGAGTGGGAACAGAATAGAGACCGAAAGTGGGGCAGTACGGGACGTTCAAGGCGAACATGACAGAACTTGGGGCTGAACTGGGATGTCGGTTTTTCCGTCGCAGCCAACGGTCAAAGGCATTTGGAGGGAAACCGTTAAATTGCCCCCCCCCAATGCGAATTGTTTAGGGCACCAGGCGTTGTCAAGCGTAGTGCACACTTGGCTGTGATTTGACGCTAATCGTCAGGAAGCGCTCTCCGGGCCACTGTGAACCAGTGGGCGTGCAGGGTTACAAGAGGCTAACGAACGTGGCATGTGTATCATCCATCCACTGATGTGAGCCTGTGCTGGATCCTGGGAGGACGTATGGATCCGATACGAAAGAAGGGATGATAAGCTCGTAAAGAAGGGGTATACATGAGGGTTGTGATTGGACAGTCAGGCCACGCCACCCACAGAACGGAAGTCCGTGCTGGGGACCCTGACACAATACCCCGCGGAGTGTTTCTGTGAAAGCACCGAAGAGAGAACCTAGCATGTAAGAATTATCCCATAATCACAATGCATGTAAGTAATTCGAGCATCAAGGGTAGTGGGTCCCTGGCAGCTTCAGATAGAAAGATCTGCCCTGACTTGGCGCGTACATGCGTAGGAGGCCGCGGCGGCGTGTCTATCCGTAACAAATCACCCTGAGCATCGACAACCGTGCCATAGCGTGCTGGGAGTACTGGTGCGGCGGTGAAGTAAGGCCTATGTAATTGATGCGCCTGGTATCTGGTAGGAAATGATGCAACTGCCGGTCGGCTGCATACAACCGTAGGGAGATGTGTTCGCACGGGAATGATTGCATTCAAAGAATGCAAGGGAGATGAGATTGAGGGAAGCTGTGAGTAAGGAACACTGCACTGATGTGAGCGCTCTACTTACCGCATTGATGCCCATGCTTCCTGACATTGTTCATCTCAAACCCTGCGCAGGGTTATATTGCAGCCTTTGTACTATCAATAGCAATAAGAATGCCACGCGAGCGGGCTTCAGACGTTGTAGTGTTAGGTGCCGCCTTGTTGTTGAAAGCACGTTAACAAAGTCTCCCCGCGGAACCTAGTGCAGCCAAGATAATATCCGATAGGAAGGAAATTGCTGGTATACCATTACAGCCGGTTAGAATGCAAGATCATGCAGCTAGACCTGTGCTGAACTCAATCTGTGGGGCTCGGCTTTGGGCACCGTTCCTTGTGGATGGTTTCGACTTTGAATGATTACTCACAACGTCACGCTTACAGGACACGAGGCTTGTTGAATGCGGCAGAGAGAGCGACCGAGATAGAGGGGAGGGATTTTGGTTGAGACGAGATTTCTTGCGAATAAGTGGGTGCAGAAGAAGCAAGTTGGCCCTGGTCAGGATTAGTCGGCAGGCTTGCTTGAAGCGCAAAGACTCCCGTGCTGTTGGCTTTTGTGGCAGACCGAGTATTGTCTCGCGGGCTACAAGGTGACCGATGCGAGATTGGCGATAGCGTCGAAAATGGAGATGCTATTGGTTGCTCGGGCGATTTTGCAGACGATGGGATCTACGACGGAAATATTGCATCTGAGATCTGATCTGGGAGAGCCATGGTGCGGCCAAGGGGTGCTAGGCTTTGGACGGGCGGCGGATGTGAGATGATGTTTGACAGGCCGTGATTAGCAGCACCCCGGCGATCTGGCAATGGCGGTGCACTGCGGGGCGCACAGGCGGCGGAAAGCCCACGCTACGTGACGTCGGTGGCTCTGGGGGCTTCTGGATGCTGTTTCAAGTGACAAATGGCAGGCTTTTGCGCGACCCAAATCCAAACTCAGATTTCGCCAATCGTCAGACCCATGGTGAGTGAGCCCTCGGGGGCTGCCAGGGTGTATGGGCTACCGGGACGAGAGCAGGCTTTTTTTTGTGTGTCGTGGCGCGTGTTAGGCCAGGTTTTTGTCTGGTACTCTAGGGCAGGATAGTGGAATGCCACGGCAACAAGAATGCGGATGGCGAGGAGGAGTTGCAGGCAGTCACAATATCCGAGGGTTGACGTACTGGCGGGTTGTGGGTAAGTATGGGTACGTACTTGGTAGTATTGGAAGTAGTCGGCGACTGCTGCCGCTGCTGCTGGCACTACTACTCTGTACTGTTGCCAACTACTAAGCCGAGTGCCATCGGAGGATCAGCGTGCACCAGCTGGCAGCAGAGTTTTGTCGTGATCCCGAGCTTGGCCAAGGGCTTGCTGGGGGGGTTCGATGAGATCGGAGCTAGGCCCAATGTGGCGACTCGCGTATCTGCCCCAGTCCCCTTTTGGGGCTGGCAGGCAGGGCGATCGCCAGTCAGGTGGATGGGTTGGAGATGGCGATGGCGATGGCGATGGCGGTGGGGGCGATGGCGGTGGGGGCGATGGCGGTGGGTGGGAATAAGAGAGCGGGAGTGGATGGTGACAACGGGTGACGTCGATGTGTTTGGACGTTGGGGCGGTGATTAATTCGTTGCGCATTTTCCCCGCTAGGTACAAGGGCTGACTGTGAGTGGTGAGGACTAGGACGAGGACGAGGACAACTCGACAGCAACACCAGCAGCACCTCGCAGCACATCTGCTTAGCCCGCTCGCTACCAGGCGCCATATCACCCGCGCGCGCGCCGGAGGTCACGGACAGCGGGTGCAGGCCCAGGATAGCCCCGGCGGCGTGCTGTTGGCCTGCGTTGTGCGTTGGTTGCTGGGCCTTTGCTGGGCCTTTTTATCCGACCGGCCTTGTGTGCTTGGCTTCTGGCCCAGCAGTTTGTGGAAGCTCCTGCGCTCCTTCACCTGCGATCTCGATGGCGATGGCGATCGCAGCGCCCTCGTCTTCAAACCTTCGCTCGCCCTCGCGACAATAGCCGGCCCACGTCTCGTCTCGGCGGCCTCGTGCACGACCAAACAAGCAGGTGGATAGTCAGGTACGGTGCAATTTGTTGGCCCTGGCTGACCGGTGCAGACAGCGAGCGAGAGTGAAGGGCTGCCCGAGAAACCTTTCTTCATCCACCGCCTTGGTCCGCCAGCCTGCCAGCCAGCCAGCCCCCCCGAACCCGCACCGGCGTTTTACTTGCTCCCACCTCAGCGGGAGATGGCGCACTGGTACTAGCATAGCATGCTTGGCCGCCAGCACGCAGACAGGCCGGCGGACAGGCAGGCAGGCATGGTGGTGATGGCGGCCATGGTGGTGCTCTCTGTATTGCTTACGAGCGCCGAGGGCCTACGCAGCGCGCAGCCATTGAGCATGGCGCCCGGGCTAGGCCCAAACCCAGCCCACCAGCCCACCCAGCCCAGTCTTGCTGCTGCTTGCTGTTCCACCCAACTCGCCGACCCGCCCGCCCTCTCTCAAGGTGCCGGCTATTGGGCCGCCCGCTTGCAGTTGGGTGGCATGGGCGCTGGTTGCTGGCTGCTGGCTGCTGGCTGCTGCTGGCACCTGGTTACTGCTGGCACCTGGCTGACCTGCTCCTCGCTGCTGGCACAGTACACACAGTCCCTTGGCCAAACCCCCTCGACGTGTGCTCAATTGGCAAAAAAGCACATGCCTTTGCTTCTTCCCTCGTCGTTATAATATACCCACGTAAGCCACCATCGCCCTCGTCCCCTCAGCCTGCTGTCTGCTCCCCCCCTCGCATTTCTGGCTTCCTCGCGCGCTGCCGATTTTTTGCGCTGCTACTCGACACCACAGCTGTGGCCGTACCATTACACCACGCATCCCCCCCTCGTTGTCCGCTAGCATCCGCAGCTTGATGATCCCGGCCTAAAGTCCCCGGCCCGCTTCTCAGAACTCTCCCATCGAAGCCACTCACGACGTCCGATCGCTCCCACCCCAGCACCAGACCCTTTCATCTGCACTAACCTCAGCCCTTTGTGCATCCGCCGCCCCTCTAGCACCCCCATCGCACTGCCTCACGTCACTTGTCGCGTATCTGCATCTGGCGTGCTGCTGTCCGAACCCTGTCGTCGCGATACGTGAGCGCCTCTAGCTCCGTTCTTTTTCGGCCCATCTCCTTGCTCCGCCCTTACCTTGTGCGCCGCCCGCCCACCCTGCACAGTCGCCACTTTTTTCCCCTCTCCCTTAGCATATACATACTTTGGCTCGCCCACCTCCCTTCGTCTCCTGCTTTCCCAATTGCTCCTCACAGTCGAAGTCGTTGCTAGACGTACCCCTCGAACTGTCCCCTTAGCCCATCAACTCAACCTGGTTGTCGTTGCCCACGCTCGGATCCCGGTTGAAGAAGCTACCCCACCCACTGCCGCCACACCACCACGACGACTGCCACCATCACTGCCACTACTGCTACTGCTGTTGCTACCATCACTCCCAATTCTCACCACCACCACCTGCTCTGGACCTCACCATGCCTGCTGAGCGTCGAACTTTCACCGCCGCCCGCCCGGTCAAGACGGAGCGGACCCACGAGGAGAACCAGGAGCGGTTAGTCGTCCCAAGCCTGCTTTGCACAAAATTCACGTGCTGATCCTACACAGCGCTTACATTGCAGCCTCGCGCCGTAGTGATCGCAGCCTGGAGGCTCGCATCGAATCTGCGCGTAGAGCTTCTGAGATCCACAAGAAGCGCACAGGCCGCGCACTGCGTGTGACTGAGCAAGATGTCATCAATGAAGAAATGTACGAAGAAGAAGACGATGACTTACCTACGCAGTACCAGCGCCTCAACGCGCACTTGCACACCACGTCGGTCATGTTCAACAAGAAGCTCCATGACTACATTGCAACCCAGCACGGCGTGCGAAACATGTTCATGTCGCAGTACCAGAACCAGAGCCCCACCTTTCCGCAGTTCGGGGCTCAGTTCCCATCCACCGCCGGCGCTTTTCCACAGGCAAACAATTGGCTGAGCCCCACCATGCTGCCACCCCAGCAATTCGCTCCTTCCTCGCCCCAAGGCTTCCAGCAGACTCAGTCCTTCAGCCCCACCACCACCACCACTCAGCCTCAGCAGGGTTATCGGCAGTCCCCCTACCATGTCCCTCAACGGACACAGTCGCATCAGCGTGCTCTTTCCATCCAGCTTCCCCAGGCCCCCACGCAGTTTGATCACTCAGCTCAGCCACCGAGCGCAACCGCCACGACCCCCCAGACTGATGTCAACCGAAGCATGTCTCTGCCTCCTCAAGCCTTCCAGACCCAGAATCAGTCTGCCGAGCAATCTGCCCAACCGTCGCTGACGCACTCGCCTGCTACCCAGTCATCTTCCCCCGCCGATGGCTCCGTCGCCGACGCCCAGCAAGCCCCCAGCGACTCTACCAGCCCTTCTTCGTACTCTTTCAGCCCAGCAAGCTACCCTTTTAATTCTCACGTCTTTGGCACCAATCCTTTGACTTTGTCCATGCCGCCTGAGTCGCAGCAGTTCCTTGGATCATTCCTTGACCCCAACGATGCACGCACCGCTACGCTTATGGCTGGCAGTGAGAATCTGCCTCAGCCTTTTGCTCCCACCTACACCTACAATCCTAACAAGGTGTCGCGAACATCGAATGCCATGAATGTTTCCGAGAGCGTTCCCGCTTCCACCCAGACACTATCGTCTGGTCTGAACCTCAAGGTGGAATCCCTATCTGACGACTCATCGGCGCTGCCCACTTCCATTTCCGAGAGCTTCTATCCCACTGACGGCTTCCTTACTCCCGGAAACCCCGATTACGAATCATTTTTTGACTTCCAAGGTGCTGGATATGCTCAAGCCTTTGACGACCACTCGGCCAACGACCAAGACAACGGTAACAGTCTAGTGAATTGGGATGAGTAGTCGCAGCATTCACCTGGTTTCTTTTTAACCTTCTTTAGCTTGCTGCCACACCCACGTCGTTATTCTCATATCGGGCAACCCCCATTGTTTTCCTTTAAATACTTGTTTCCTTTTTTTTTTTACTTTGGAGTAGCGATTCCGGTTTTGCAAGCAGATGATACCTCTTACACAGTGTCGTTACGATGTCACGACTGAAGGCGTTGTCCGGAGTCATTTTGGGCGCCCCGAAAACGCTCGACCTTTTGTTGGATATGCATACATATCCGTATAGCGACGCTTAGCAGCATCGCCTGGGAGACAAAACTCTCTTCCCTCTCGGTCCCCATCTTCGAACTGAGGTATTCGTTGTATAGTATAATTGTTATTGCGGCCTCCAAGCTGCTGGTCGCACAGAAACCTTCCCCCTGTGGTATGACTTGTGATTTATGTGTGTGTGTGTGTGTGTGTGTGTTGTGACGGAGTATTTTGCATGCAACCATGATGCGGTAAGTTCCTCCAACTACTGTCCCAGTGGACCCTGTCCGTCTTGCCGTGCTCAAATCCCGAAGGGAGTGGCGCACTAGATGGAGTGGTGTATCAAGTTTCGCAATCAACCTGGCTATACAGATGGCATGTTATTAGTTTCGTCGGCCTTGGGCAGCAAAAGTGACACTGGTGCCAAGCACGTAACTGTGCGAGCCATGGAGAGGATGCGTAACATGTAACAAGCAGGATCGACTTGTCAATCAGATTGCGTTGTACTGCTGGCACAGAAAGGTACCTTGGTAATGGTTGACTAGGTGTGCTTTTTCAATATCGTCTTGTTCGGCGTCGTGACGCATGGTCCCTCGAGGCAACTTTGTGCAGGTGTACTTGGGGGACCGGGAAGCAGCGGAACAGCGGTGTGCTTGCCGAACAGTCACCTCTCAGGTAGGTAAAAAGACATGCTCAAACGCTCTTTCGCCGTCCAATAAACAAGCTTATTGTTAGTGCTGACGGCTCTATTTCTACCGTGCTCATGGTGGTGAACAAAGTAGAAAGCTGGCACCCACCCTGTATCTCGAGTGTGCGAAGTAGCGGCACTTGCAGTTCCCTTGGCTCGCTCACAATGCAAAGACAAAAGTGACACACGTGAGAGTCGTACATGGCCTGGTTGCACAGCAACTCATCCACATTCAACACTTGTCATCGGTCTATATGGCTCTGAGACCTGCTCGCGCCACTTTACGCAGGCTCTGATCAATGAGCAACACGGTGCATGCGAAACACATCACTGTGAGCGTTTACAGGCTTTGAGAGCTTGCTTACGCCCTATCGACCCTATCGCGAATCGTGCAGGCGCCTTGCAGCATCGTATGCCCGAGTTTTGGTTCCTGCATCATTGTGTCACCATGGCTATTCCAGCCTCTTGCCCAATGATACCAAGCGGTTCGTTCTTTCCCTCTTCGCAAGGAGGTTCATCAAATTATTTTTCAAGGAGGCCACACGTGATCTACAGCATTACTCTCATGTTCCTTGGAATACAAACATAGTCACAAACACTACACTGGGTGTACCGTCTGGCTTCGAGTCACTCGAGTCCATTGACTCGCAATAACACCATGTCCAGAGTAACTGACAGCGGTGGACGTCACCAACCCCAAAACTGATTGGCATCGTCACTTCTGTCATCCGTAACTTTGGTCTCCAACCGGCGGTCGTAGTATTTGCCTTATTCTGCACTACCGGCAGCGGCCGCGGCACTGCCTGCTGTGTAACACCCGGGACCGTGCATCATGCATCTTCTCCGCAACCACCTCTCCATACTAGGACCAAAAAGCCCAACCCATGGTTACCTTCTCAATGCACTCGGTTTCTTCCATGGACGTGTCTGCAGGCAACGTAGAATATACTTTTGTAAACAACAAATCAGAAAGTTGTATATAGCCTACTAGACTTGCCCAATCAACATCCAGAGCCTCATAGTCCAGCTATACCACAAAGGGGGACTAAGAGTATAAGAATTCTGTAAGAATCTAGACGCAGAGAAATGGCAACGGAAAGCAGATATGCCTTGTTGCATATCTGTACCTGCATCGCAACCCAGTACCTTAACCTTGTGCCACCGCAACGTCAGACCCACACCAAGGTTGCTGTCGTGGTGGAACAAGGGCAAAATATATAAAAGGCAACGAGACTCGACAAGACCAAGACTCAAGCCCCTCAGCTGTAGCTGTTTTGTTGGACTCACTCTACTCTCGCTTCTTAATCTTCTGCCACTCATTTCTGTTCGTCTCTTAGCATCTTGAGGCACTACTAGTCAAATTTAACCATGAAGCTCAACACCTACGTATCTCTTGTGGCGTTTGCGGCCTTAACTGCTGCTGAACGGCATCCTTGTACGTTTTCCCTTTTACTAGTGTGACTTTTAAAAGTTAGCAGTCTTCAGCTACTGTTTTGGCATTCGAATATACACAATTGCTGACACTTTTTTTGGTCAGTGAATCTACCAAAGCATGTGCGGCCTCGCCAATATTCTACTCCACCGCCATACTCGCCTGTGGGCCCGAGTTCGAGCAGCGGCAGTGGCAGCGCATCATCCAGCTTTCCTAACGGATCTTCAACCTCGCTGGCTACCGGCGTCTCTTCCACTGTTGACGTGCCATCTGCTCAAACGTCCTCATTACCGCCTAATGCCACATCATCTGGTCCTTCTACCATCGTCGTTACAAGCGTAGTTGTTATTACATCGGCCATTCCACCTCTACCGTAAGCTACAATGCATAATGCATCGCGGAAATCAAATGTTAACATTTGCATGCAGTACTACTTCGACCTCTACGGATGCTACTAGAAGCAGCTGGGGAGTCAGCAAATCTTCCTCCATCAGCATCCCGCTTCCCACAAGCCCCCAATCATCCGGGACTGGCTCCCACTCTTGGCCTCACCAGTCTTCACCTGGATCGTCAGCACCTTACGGCAATAGCACTTCAACCTCTTCATCTCCATGGGGCACAGGCACAGTGTCAATTTCCTCAAGCCCGCCCCTGACTTCTGCTACCAGTAGCCGTCCCTCCGCAGCCACCAGCTCCCCTCCCTACCCTTCAAACAGTACGCTCACAGAAACCAGTACGGGCCCTGTAGCTACCTCGAGCGGAAACGCAACCACATCCACAGTCCCCACTTCCTCCGCCCATTACAAACCCCCCGGAAACTTCACCAGCAGCCTCTCCATCGCAACCGACTCCGTCTCCCCACCCTCAACCCCCGATGTCTCGACAATCAGCTGGATCTCATTCACATCGGGAAGTCCATCCGCCACACCATCGAGTGCATCGTCGACTTCAAAATACACAAGGTCTACCTCGTCGCGCCGACGCACTACGACGACGACTAGACGCCGGTCGACAACACGTACGTGGAGCAGGACGCTGACTATGTCGTTTTCGTCGACGAGGTCTGCTTGGTTTACACCTACGCCTACGCCTTCGAGTGATTTGCCGTGGACTAGTAGTGCGGTGTCGGAGGAGGAATCTTCTACGCCGGCTTCGTGGTCTGGAAGTACGGTTACGCCGTCGGCATCGGAGAATTGGCCTTTGTCTTCTGCTACTACGCCCTCTGAGTCTGATAGCTGGTCGTCATTTTCAGCCACACCATCTGAATCAGATGGCTGGCCCTCATCTTCCCCCACCTCTTCTCCCCCCAGCTCATCCTCCGACCAAACCTCCTCAACCAGCTCTCCCGTATGGCCTCCAGTCTCCTCCTCCTCCTCCTCATCATCATCATCATCGCCATCCGACAGCGCCACAACACCCTCCCCATCCCCCTCAACAAGCACCGACGCAACCACATCATCCTGGCCCGTAACCCCCTCCTCCTCTTCTTCCCCATACAATTCATACTCCACACCACCATCCACCTACACCGATGCAACCGCGTCGTCATGGCCTGTCAATACCCCTTCCCCATCTCCCTCGCCTTCATTATATACTACGTATACTTCTTCTTCTTCTTCCCCCTCATCCTCTCTTTCTTCCTCAGCCTCTTCGCTTTCTGCCTCCTCTTGGTCGGCGTCATCGTCAGCGTCCGCGTCCGCCTCCATCTCCTCCGCAAACCCAAGCACCACCTTCCTAACCAGCACCAGCACGAGTAAATCTCAAGCGTACTACGCGCCCGTGCCGCCCGTGCAGACGTATGCGAATCAACACGAGCAGCGGGCCGACAAGGAGAAGAGGGATGTGGTACGTATACCCCCCCCCCCCCGGCCTCTCAACCCATGCGTGAGATGAGATTCCGGACAGTACTAACATGGGTGGGGGGTGTTGAGTAGCTAGGACTGTGGTTTGTGTAATCGGTCTCGGTACCGAATATGATCCATTTGGTGTCTTATTGGGATGGGTGGGGTGTAATGGATGGGGGGTGTTAGGCAAAGTGTCGTTGAGATGAACACGGAATAAGAGAGAAAAATAAGAAGAGGAGAGATGATGATGATGATGGATGGATGGATCAGTGGGTGGGTGAGGATAAAGGGTTTTTTTTTCACTTCTCTACTCTCCTTGATACGACTATATAATGGAATTCTTTTCTTGGTGTTAAGGCTGTTGGAAAAAGGGATTGGATGTGTGAAAAACACTGCAAATCAAAAGATGATTTACTATGACTTTGGATCAAAGGCTTGTTTGAACTTTTTGAGGACAGGGACAAGTGGGTGTGAGGGGTTGTCATAAAACGAGGCTGCCAACATACGAGGAAGAAGGCCCTCAAGAACCCTCGTCATCACCACACAACCACATTCACCAAAACCACAAGACGTAAACACAAGAAGCCCCGAGTTATTCCATTGAAAACATTAAGATTCATTTCGCCCTGCGCACAGGCTACTTGGGTTACTTTTATAATCCCTCTTCCCCATCATAAGATATGCAATTCGCTCATAGTTCATTACGCATCCCCTATATCATCCTCACATCTTGCCCTTAACCTCCCCCTTAACCTCTGCCGCCTTGCCCTTGGCCTGTCCCGCAACCTCACTCGCCTTTCCCTTGGCCTCGCCTGCAACCTGGCTCGCCTGGCCCTTGGCCTCTCCCGCGGTGTTGGGTGTAGCTTCCTTGACGGCGTTGGCGACTTCCTCTGTTCATCGAATCATGCATTAGCCAACCATACACACGATATAATGCGATATAATAAGGGAATGCGAGGGGGGTAGGACCATATGATGTCGTCATGTTCTCAGCTAACGTAAGGCTAGCGTTAGGGAGTGCAGATGTGGGTGGAGAGGGAATGTGGAGAGGGGAAGAGGAAGGGGAGGGAGAAAGATGGGAAAGAGGGAAAACGTACCGCCCTTCTCGATACCCTTCACAGCAGCACCAGAGATGGTCTTGTCGATAGTCTTTGCGGCATCCTTGATAGCGTCTACAGGGCTCTTGCGGGCAACGGGGGTAGTGCTGAACAGGCGAGCCTGGCGGACAATCTGTTGACGAAACATATTTGCTTTGTTTATTTGCTCGTTTTGATGGTATGTGGTTTGGGTTTCGAAGGCTAACGTGGATGCCGTTGAATGGTGAGAAAGAAAAGTTGTCAATTGAAGCTTGAATAGAAGTTTGCAACGAGTGCGGGCGACACGACAAGCTTTAAAGGATAGGTGGGAAGGGTGGAGTTAGTTGGTAGCTGCTGTGGTATGACGTCGATGTGATCAGCCAAGGAAAAGTGGGTAAACTACGCGCATGTGCATGTGGAACAAACATCGCGATTTGCGAATTTCGCATCTGAGAGGAACGCCCGATTTCTTGCATGTGCAAGGTGTTCGTTTCTGTTATTAACAATACGTATTCGTCTAGTGATATTAATATCCTTTACTCTTTCCATTGTCCGTTGTTCTCGTGATTAATTACTTCCTTTTGCGACGTCTAGTATAGCGCCTTCTGCCACCATGCACACCTAGCATTAGCATTACGGTCGCGGACCTCTTCAAAACCGGTAATGTCGAGCTCCAGGACGGTTGCGTTCGGCCCGTACATGTTGAATTCTTTGACGCCAACCGCATCTGGGACACCTGTTTCGGCAAAGCTTGTAATGAAATCTTGCAGAGCCCTGGCAACAGTAGCGTTGGTGACGCTATTAGAAAGAGCTCCGCCGTCGTAATAAGTATACGGCACGTCCTGTCCGTGTAAAGCTGGAGGAACGGCGAAGAGATAGACATATGTCTCGTTTCCATATGCCTCTGAGAGGTAGTAGGTGTTGCAAGTAAAGGCGCTCTCGGCAACGATCAGTTTACTACGCTCGTAGTCGTTTCGGTAACCCAGGGAGCCGTCGAAAACCGGTGGGTACAAGGTGTCTACAATATAGTCAATCGTTGACTGCGGCGCATTGGCATATGATTTTCCGAGCTGGGTTCGTAGCGCAGTGGAGGTGTTAACTGAAGTAGGCGTAAAGACGGCTCCTTCGTCGGCATTGTAACCAATCATGACGCGTACGTCCTTGTCGAATCGTCCCTGTGCCAGGAGCAGGCCGGGTTGGAGAGGAACGAAGTCTCCATCCACGACGGGTCCATAAGTATAGGAGCCATATGGGGAGTCATAAATGACTTGCTGAGCATTGGCGCGAATGACGTCGTCAGATGACAGGGCGCGGAGCTCAGCCAGAGACGTAACGCCAGTTAGGTTGAGAAACCTATCGTATACAGTCTCCTGGGTAATAAGGGAGTTGACTGGCTGCCAACCAGGGCTCTGCGGAATCGCTTGCTGGAAGGGAGCTGGGCCCTTGGAACCTCCGTATGCGGTAATCTGGTGCATGATGGAACCTCCACCTGCACTCTCTCCGAAAACTGTAACCTATGCAAAATGTCAGTCATGTCAGGTATGAAAAAAAACGACAAACTCTTGACTCACTCGGTTCTTGTCGCCGCCGAAAAGATGAATGTTTTCTTGGACCCACTCGAGCGCCATACGCTGGTCGTACAAGCCTAGATTAGATGTACCTCCCTCCGACTGGAAAGATGGACCTCCCATCCAGCCCAAAGCACCCAGGCGATAGTTCATGGCAACGTAAATGACATCTCCATTAGTCGAGTTTCCAGAAGCAGCAAGCAGACCGGCGGGGTTAGCATTCTTTGATCCTCCGGTGTATCCACCACCGTAAATCCATACGAGAACTGGAGCTCCGAATCCTTTACCGGCATTCTCGAAGACATCCTCGGGCACAAAAACGTCGAGGAAGAGGCAATCTTCTGATTCTCGAGGATCAGGTGGTGGGACTACGGCGCTGGCATTGGCTCCTGATGGTACATAGGGAACTGGCGGTTGTCCTAGTGCTTGCGCAACCAACGACGCTGCAACAGTTGCCCCCCATGCGCCAGTAGCCTGTGGGCAAATCCTACAACACGTAAGCAAAAAATCTCACTGCATATTTTGAATTGACTCAAAATACCTTGCTTCATCACCGTTGTTGATTGCTGACCGGTTCGTTGCTGGAGCCTGGGGCGGTGCCCATCTCAGCTCACCAACAGGAGGCGCAGCATATCGAATATTCGAAAAGTTGTAGAAGTTGCCGGTTTCCTAAGAGGGAAAGAAAAGTCAGAAAAAAAATCACCAGCTACACTCCCAATTGGGATGACAAGACAACGTACATTAAATCCCGAAGCGCGGTAGACTTGGTAGCCTAGGTCAACAGTAGGCAGTGACGACGAGTTCTGGGCGTACACCGAACCCACAAGGGCCGCTGTAGCAGCACCGAGACGAAACATTATCAAAGTACGTAGCAAACCCGGAGGAAAGGTAAACGGGACGCAAACACAAAGAAAAAAACCACAGCAGGGCAAGCGGAGGACCTTAAAGTATTTGTTTTTGTCTTTTCCCCCGGGGGACCTCACTTCGCCTCGTGAATTACCAAACAATGATCTACCTTTACCGCGGCATTTGCAAGGTACTCAGCAAAAACGCCGCTTTCTAGCCAAATGTAGACACCAACTCCATATACAGCTTGTTGGCATCTTACCGAAGCTAAGTTGTTAGTGGACAAGTTTCTTTGGCCCAAGTACGCTCAAGTAGCCGCAAACAGAAGTAAGCTCGAGTTCAATGCACCTCCCCCCAGGCAAGCCACTCAGTATAGTTAAACCGTGAAGGGGGAGGTCCAGACTAACACCTCGACGGGTACGCATGGCCGGATTATGTGGCTATGTGGAGTATAGAATGTATACGTCATGGGGCGGAGGCGCTCGGCGGTACAGCGCATGAATTAATTCGTCCGTGGAATAGTGTGTTAATTGCGCTCAGCCCGTCAATTCGACGTGTACAAACTGACGCTTGTCATGGCTGCCTGAACTTTTGAGACAAAAGTATTGTTCATCTTTGCAAGCAACATGGCCCAACTTTTGGACGGTTGAAACAAAGATGTTTAGGTAGATGTCAGTATCTTTTTTGGACCCGGCAACACGGCACCCATCCCCAAGGTCATCTCGGTTGGGGCATGATGCGAGCTCCGCATTGAACAAACCCGCACTAAGATCTTTGTTTTCCCCACCATGACGCCTTGCCTAAGGCAGGCTTTTGGGCCGAGGTACCCGTGTTTGCTGTTCGCTGACGACCCGCTAGTGTCGCCTTGGGGCGGAGTAAGATGCGGAGTCGAAGAGCTGGAGAAAATGCGGAGGACGGGAGAAAAGAAAGTTGAGAGAGAGAGAGAGAGAAAGAGAAAGAAAGAAGACAGAGAATAAAGTTACTCGGGGAAAAGAAAGCTTCAATGGTGTATTTAGACTCGGTGGTCGCTTGACGTTCGGGCTTAGCCTACTATGTATACTACTCCCGGGGCACCTTGTTTTGCCGCTTCAACCCCGATCTCAATCCATGTTGACCAAAGATACCTTCCTTTGAATCCTATATTAAGATCTTATTACACATGTATTGCATGTAAGCGCCCAGATAACGGGGACCAAGAGACACACCATGTGCGCATTCCGAATCTCGTTCAGATGGATGATAAAATATAATGACACACAGGTAAGCGGTGCGTCTTGGACTTGATTACTCGAACAATACTCACAGCTACTGGGCAACTCTGACGAATTCCCTGAAAGCCGAAGTCACGCGGAAACCACAAATCGATAGATAACAAGTCACGTGGAGCAAGAGTGTCCATTATCAGTAACATTCAAACTCCCCCCCGTCTTTGCCGTTTATTTTGTTTTTCTGCTCCCCCCCTCCCCCTAAAAGAAAGGGCAGTCAAGGCATATCACCAATCGTTCACTCATTCTCTGACATCCTCCAAAAAGCAAAAGTTCCACATGCAGTGTTACCCATGAACCCCCTTCTATACTTACCTACTATGCTACACAAAAAGGCAAGAACCAAAAAAGAAAAAGAAGCCCTTGTAAATTAAACAGACGCAGCAAGCAAACCGTGACACAAAAAATGCCGCAGCGTACAACAAAGTACAAAGCGTCGCAAAAAAAAAAGCGGTGACTATGGCTTTCGTTAATGCTGCTGACGAGTCGCGCGCGTCTCGAAAGTTTGAAGGGGGGGGACACAGAAATAAGCAAAAGAATGCGGTGGGAGAGGACAATGGAAAACGGCTAGGGCTAAAGCTAGTGCGCGCGCCCACGCGGCATTTGTTCTAGAATAGATAGGATAGAAAGGCAAAAACACTCGGGGTATTTTGAATATTTTTCTAATGATTTACGAAAGGAAACGGGAGCGGATAAATGCATCAGCCCTAGATAAGTGTGTTATCTACAGTATTATAGTAGGCGCATACGACCACGTTTCAGATTTTGGAGGGGGAGGGAGTGCCCATGATGCCCTCGTGGCAAAAAAAAAGGCTACCAGTACGACAGAACCCCCCCTCGCAATGCCTGTCAGTTGCCGTGCGTTGTCGCCGCCGCCGCCGCACTCCACCGCCCGCCCGTCCCCCCAATCCAAGACAGCGGGAAAAAAAACGAAGCTAGTACCGGACTGGACCTGCAACTCATCATGCGCATGTTGAGTTAAGAGGGGGCGCTCGCGCACCACGCGTGGGTAAGGGGGGCTCGACTCGACCCTGACCGACTAAACTCCACCTATAGAGTAGACTACAACTACACTAACTAATCCGACACCTCTTCTTTCTTTCCCCACCGGCCCAACACACACACCCACTCCTGTGCGATAACAGAAACAAAAGAAGATATGCAGCGGCCATCATTGCCATGATGAACGAGGGTGACTTTGGTGGTGCTAAAGTTTTTACGCAACAAGAACGCACGCTGAGAGCGATTGCTTTTCTGCAAGGTTGAGCCTAGTTAAGAGGATTTGGGGGCGGGCGCTGCTGTCGGTGAGAGAAAACGGAAACGGCCATGGATAAGTTTCAGCGCGGACATCACACTCATTCGACGCCAGCGTCCGAACGGACGAGGAGCCGGGCTCCGACTGCGACGGGTGACAAGACGATTGCGAAGAAGAGATCGAGTTTGGGACGGGCAGCAGGCGGGTTCCAAAGCAGACTGCTTGCGTCGTTGCGAAGTAGGAGGAAGAGCGACAGCAATGGGCTAGCGCCGAGCAGCAGCAGCAGCCCCTCGAGGTACGTGCCGTATCAAATCATGTATCACCCGGCAGTCGCTCATTACAGCCAAGCAGCAGCCCGTTTCTAGATGCATTGTTCCGCCTGCCAGAGGAGCTTCACATCTATATGCTACGCGAGCTTTGCGTCGCTGACTTGCTTGCATTGCGACGGACCTCGCGCGTGCTCAATATGCTGGTTATGGAGAATGCGCCGGCCCTGGTGCGGTACTGGGTCAAACACCGCATGGGCAATCTGCACCTGCAACTGTACCCTGCGCCGAGGCCCAATGCCATTGACTTTCCCTTTTTACTGACAATGAGACGGCGGCATATCGCGTCCCTGAGGTTGACGCGGCAGCTTGCCGATCACCTGGTAGGCGAGCCGGTGGAGCCAGCAGTGTCCCCACGCCAGATGCAGCTGTGGTCCTCGGTCTATGAGCGGATGCTCCCTCTGGTCTTTGGCGTGGGATACTTTCTAGACGAGCACAGACGGCTGCTGTTGGACAGGGACCTCGGACATATACGACCGCGTTCACGGATTGGCTACCACGTCCGCACGACACCGGGAATTGCCGACCAAGAGAGGAAGATTGTCAAGAATCTGGATGCACCACTGCGGCTGCAGTACTTTTACATGTACTGCTTTATAGTGCAGGTGCTGCTGAGAAAGACACGGCCGGCAAGTAGTGCTGAGGCGGTGGCAACGTTTCTACGCGGATGGTCCCACCAGCCGGCGTGCTACGAAGACGTTGCCTTTTTCCTGATACTGGGCGGTATAGGCCGGGTGGCCAAATTGCTCGCGTGCCCAACGTACAATGAGCGGAGACGGTACCTGCTTTCGTTCCGGACGCACATGTCGCCGCACACGAGCAAGTGCTGGAGAAGGCACTGGAAGGATGCAGGCGTAGTATCACCGGCTTTACTCGACGATATTCCTTGCACGCAGATTGGCATCACGCAGCTAGACCAGATCTGGGCTCCACTGATTGCCCAGATGATGGGGCCTGGATCCAGGGACTGCAGTGAACAGGAAAAGAGGCGCTACGAGGAACTAAAGTTGTCGGGCAAGTTCATCAACGAAGTGATGGGGTACGACATCCTGCAGGGCCGTGCAGCAGATGGGGGCGAGCTTGACGATGACCACGAGCCATGAAAAAAAAAGTATGTATGTATCATGGGTTAGCAGGGGAGTTGCTCTAGGTACATGATGGAAGGAGAGTAGAGAAGAAAAAAACCCTTGTATCGGTACCATTGAAGTGCCGTCCATGTTTGTTGTTAGGTTCTGACACATGTATGGTGCCGGGCAATCTCCGCTGGTTTAGCGGTTAAAGAGGCTTTTGTGTTTTGGTGTGGCTTAGTTTGTGCTTAAAGATGCAAGCAGCCCACATGTATTACGTACAGGACCGGTGGACTAGCGCGGTATAGAGGCCTAGTTTGAATTGAGGTCTGTGGACCCTGCAGAAGTCACGATGGAGGGTTTTTGTTGGTGAGTGACATTAGGCTTGGCGTGTTTTTTTTTGCATGTGCTTGACCTTAAGAGGAGGGCGTCAAGCAAGCTACCCACTGTGGTCTGGGCTTAGCATGTCAACGGCGGTTGCTGTGTGGTTCAATAGCACAGGGCGAGACAAGGGGGGACAGTTGGAGAGGCGTCGTCGACTGGTGGAGACGTGGAGGTATGTGGTGGGGTAGAGAGAGGTGCGGGATATTGCGACATGCGTAGTAGTGGGATGTGTGTATTTTTGTTTTGCTGGATTGGGGCAAGGTGGCAGGTGGGTGGCGGATAAGATAGAGAGGCAGCAGATGTCGCCAGAGCCAGAGCTATAGAGAGAGAGAGAGGCCAGACCCTGGAGGGGTTGCCGTGAGGGCCGGAAGCGTTGAGTCTGTGCGTGTCTTCTAGAAAGCAGCGAGTGAAGGAGGGGAGTGGAGCTCGGGTGTGGCTCTGCAGCAGACTGGCCGATGTGCAGCGAGGGGCGCAGCCAATGGCGTCGAGGCGAATTTTGCCGCAGCGTCAGTGGGCCGTAGCAGACAGAGTTGGAGTGGCAGCAGCAGCAGCTAGGACGGCATTACCCATTCATTACCCACAGCCTGGCGGGCTGCAAGCACGCGACATGACGGCAATTCAGCCGATGCTGATTAACGGCGACGGGCGAGACGGTGACGGACAGGGTGCTGCAAGTAGAATAGAGGCAAAGTCGAGTCAAGCTACGGTGCAACGGGCAGCATAGACAGCAGGGAGCATCCAAGACGGCTTGATGGTCTTGGGACGTTTCAGGCAAAAGCAAAGGCACGCAGTAGTGTAGGAGTAGTAGGTATAGTGTACGTAGTTGATAGGCAGAGGCAAAGGAGGGCAAAGGCGGGTGCAGGTCAATTGTGATTGCAAATGAATGGTTCCGTTCCGTGGCAGATTGGGGATGACGTGCAGAGAGCCAGACAGACAGGCAGGCACGCAGGCAGGCACGCAGACTGGCCCAGCTGCATCGGGAAGGGGCGATTGTGTGGATGCAGATGGATGGATGCATCGAGACGAGGCTGCGTCATTGGCTGCGAGTCGGCGAAGGGCGGACGGGGTGGGTGGATGCGCGGAATCGAGTGACAGCGCGACAGGCCGAGATGAGAAACAAGAGAACAACACTATGTGCGGAATTACCTACCTTAGTTACTACTTACTACCTAGCACACCAAAAGATGCTACTTGCATGCTACAACAGTGAGTATGTACATTCATGCCAACACCCACCCGCCCACACACACACACCATCATCGTCATCGTCATCACCACCACCACCACCACCACCATGACGTGCAGCTACGTAGCACAATGTACATACATGTATGTGTACTTGCGTACAGTAGTGTACATATGTACAAGTCTACTTTCATGTGCTCTCGCTCGCCCTCTCGCCGCCGGGTGCGTCTGGGGCGTCTGCAAACTGCAATGGGCTGCCCACCAGCTCCAACGGCGGCGCAGCCAATGGCGGGCCGTTGATGCTGACCGCAACAACAGGCCGCATGCATCCCGGTCACTGTAGCGTCGGCTCTTGGACAGTTGCTCCGCAGCCCCCGTAATTACTCCTACCACTTGCACCCAGCCCAGAAGAAGCCAGCATGCGAACTAAAATCCCGCTGCTCTCTACTCATGCCCTACTGCGCCAGTCCCAGCCCTAGCGTCGTCCTACACGCCCAAGCCCCAAACCATATAATCCCAAGAGCCCGGCCCAGCGTTTGCGACCACCACCCAAACCAGTCCCCATCCAAGTGCCACCCCTTCCACTTCCTCCACCCGCACGCCCTGCCCGACTCTCTCCACGAGACACCTCCACCACTACCACCATCACCACTACTACCACCTTCCCATACACTGGCGCACCACCCTCACTCCACCACACCACACCATTCACCACTCACAGCAGCCACCCACCACCCCATCTCTCCGCCGGCTCAAGTTTCGCGCGGCAACTACGCCTCTTCTGGGCTACCCATCAGTCAGCTGAGCCACCACTCCCGACCCCACCATTACACACTGCCAAACACCATGAGACGGTAGAGATTAGATAGCAGCAAACATGGACTTTACGGTAAGCACCCGCGCGCTTGTCCCTGCCTCCCTTCCCCAAAACATGCCCTGGCCTGCCCCCGCCCGTCGCCAGCTACCCGTCATGTGTCCCCAAACCTCGCCGCCCTCCCGAGCAAGCATCACGGCTAACGCGACGCCTCTTAGATTTCGCTCGCACACTTTTGCGAAGTCCACGGTCCTACCTCCATCATCTGTACCCAAGCATCCACCTCGCCCTGCGGCTCCTGCAACCCATGCGTCACGCCCCCGTCCGATGAGCCCCATTCGGCCTGCTCTTATAATGGCCTGTACGACCAGCCCACCTCCCTCAAGCTGAACCCGCGCGCCCCCCAACTCAACTCGCCCTTTGACTCGCCGCCCACCAGCCCAAACTCGCCCTCACATAACCCATACTTCCCCAGCTGCTCCTCGTCGTCCGCTGGCAGCAGCTTTGGCGGAAGGAGACCTAGCAGCACCCTCGAATCAGACTCGGACGTATGCGAAAACTGCCAGATGGTAGTTCCCCAAAAGTACAGCGACAAGATTCCCAACGGCGCCCCCGGCAGCCCCACCAAAGACGGACGAGGAAGGAACGGCAGTCCCGTGTTACGCAGCTCACAAAGCTATCCCGTACGACGCCCTATTTCGCGCGATGATGTCAGCAGTACCGATTCGTCAGACGTCTCCGACACCGAACAGTCGGCTTCCTTCCAGAGTGGCAACTCGAGCTTGTATCCCGACTCGGTACCTGCCTCGCCCTCTCTTAGCTCAAGAAGCATCCACACCCACACCCTCAACTACATCTCCACCAGCCAGCCACAGTCGCCCAGCACCTACTCTCTACTGCGACGCACCTGCATCCGAACTTTGTCGACCGAGGTCCTCCCCCTCAGCAAGCCCTCTGGTCCCATAATGTTTGGAGACTCGGTCGCCGGCTACACTATTGCCTACGTCTTCCGTCTGCAGGATCCGCGGTCGCGAGGCGCTAAGCGCACCTATGCGCTTATTGCTATGGCCGGTCGCGATTGTCGCAGAGCCACAAAGGCCATGGTCAAGATTACCGAAGCTTTCGAGGGCATCGCCAACAGAATCATTTCGCTGGCCGATAGGGTTCTTGAGCGCGAGAGCGCAGCCTCGCAGAGCATACCGCGTCCAGCAACGGCCGTACCCGGAAGCACTCCTCCCCTTGGCACTTCGGCGTCCTCGACATCCTCGACAACCTCACAGCTCTTATCGTCTCAGAAAGAGAGGACCTCGTCGACCACCAGTGCGCCCAGTTTCCGCAACATCACTCCCGTCTCTTCTTTCTTGTCTGCCAAAAAGCTCGACCCCGATGGCTTCCCTCGTGTGTCTCGTGACGTGATGAAGGCCAAGAGCCTGATTGAGATTGTCGGCCAGGAAAACTTCTTCGTCGACCTTCACACCCTCTTCTGCCGACTGCTACACTCTTTGATCAAGCAGTACGGATAGACTGTTCCCACCTGTCGCCTCTTTTCAGCGTACACCTTTACTTTCTCTTCGTTGTATGTCTTACTCATTGTTGCATTTCCTACTAGTCGTTTCTCGTCGTGCGTTATAGCGTTTTCCTTTTCCATTAGTTCCACAGTGTGTTGGAGCGCCGGCGTTGGGGTACAACCACTTTTCTTCCAACGACATGTTATCTTGCTTCGCGACTCACAGACCAGACGATCAAGGTCGAGTAGCTTTATACCCTGTTTGCGATACCCGAAGCTTCTTGTTTTTATTGCCGGGACTGAGCAGTGCACATTAGATTCGTGCAACCTGACTCTTACAACGGCGTTCTGGAGAGGGTAATCGGGGATGCGAGTGTCGACGATGGAATGCTTGCTACTATGTTAAGTTTCTAGTAGCTATGGCGTGATTAACGTCGTGGATGAGGTGATGGAAGAAGAACAGTAGTCACAATATGAAGTTGTTAAGACGATATTCGGTGTCCTTATGAGTACATTGTTTTGTGAAGTGCAAACTCTACTTGTCTACATGGCCATGTCTGCCTAAAGAGCCAAATCTCGTGTGCTGCATTAGGTTAGCTTGAGTACATGAAAGGCCTCAATACATTCAGGCACAGACACAAGGACAAGCACAACTCTAGTACTCAACTATCATCTTGAACACCCTGCTACTCAACTTCAGACCCTCACAATACCCTTCTGAAAAGATACACGGTATACATGTCTGCTGTGGCTTGCTCGCTTCCTCGACCCGATTTCCATCTCCACTGCTGCAAGCCTATGGCCCACCCGCGCCGCTGCGCCGTCCTCCGATACCGGAATTCTCCAACTACTTAATACCAGCATTTTATGATTTGCTGTGATCTGCAGGTCTGGAAGCGTGCAGTCTCCTGACAATAGAGCGAGTGATAAGTGGTACGCGGCTTTTTTTACTTGTCATGGCTTGATACGATATCGGCCCGGATCACTCGGCTGGCGGACGGGTGGCCTTGCATTGGATTTGACGTCATAACCTTTTGCTCCACCACCATCGCATAGTGTTGATGCTAGACGGATACGGCAAAGAAAAGCTCCGATACATGTCATAGCTTTGATCTTTTGCTCTTTCAGCGTTGCTTTAATTCTCCGTCTGTGGGGAAACAGGTGGCTGTGATTTAAGCATCATGGCTTAAGCCAAGTTTTCGACCGTCTGAAAGCCAAGTTTTTGACACTCTCCTTCGAGCATGACGAACGTTGCTGCTGGGGCGCTGGCTAGAAAGGAGTGATTGTCACGGAGGAATGCTCGTAAATGGGTACCGTGTCTGATGATTTACATATGTGGATTGAACAGCTGGGGTTCAGACAGGGTAGATGCGTTGAACTGACGTAGTTGGAGGTCACAGTATGACGAAAGCCAGGACATCATGTGTAACTTGTTCTACTGTCACCGAGGAGTATACAAATGGAATGAAAAGTACGCCTCATCATCTCACTTTCAACACGCCATCGTCGATATCACGTCAAATTAACTAGACATTCAACCAACCACAACAAAGTCCAAATCTATCCGGCACTTTTAACTCGTGAGAACGCCCGCCAATTCACCAAGCCACGCACGCACAAACAAGAACGCTTACCATAATAGGTAGTGTCATACCTCATCACCCCATCACATTTACCTCGTGGACCCCCCATATCACCTCTCAATATGGACTCTTTTACCGGAAACGGCTCAAACCAAGCCACATCCAACAACAACAACAACCAGCAAAAAGAAGATTACCTCGACAAGGGCCTTGACGCTGTAGAGAAGAAGTACGGCGGTGCATCAACTGAAGACACACAAAGGTATCGGGGTGTGAATGAGAAGATTGTACGTTCCCATCCTTGCCCTAGTTCCATCCAGAACCAAGGGAACTAGTTACATGAAAGAAAAAAAGAAGAAGAACATCAGGCTAACACTTGACCAACAATAGACCGATGGTGCACGCAACATGTTTGAAAAGGCGACTGGCAAGGATGTCCCCGACAAGTTCTCCAACTGAGGAGGACACACCACCATCACCGACCACCGCATCAACGCCTAACAAGAACGGGTGCTGGAAGGATAGAATGCATAAGCTGGACGACAAGTGGTCCAAGGTCCGACCGTACGTTGAGAGGCTGAACGGAACAATTGTTCCGTTGCGCTCAGCAGAAGAGCAAGACCGAGAACAACAGCGAGCAATGGAGCGTCATGCTGCGACGCGTGTGGACCACCAGACACAAGGAAACCTAGATAATGATACCTGTATGAATGGAGAATGAATGACGATGAAAAATATCCCCAAATTTATTAACCTCGTTTAAAACCTTTTCATTCGCGTATCACGTTATTCTTTATCGTATGAAAAAAAAGTGAAGCAAAGGAAAGCGAAGAAAGAGAAGAAAAAAAAATCCACTAAAACCGGTTGGAGGAAGTTGTTTCTCACACCGCCTCCCTTCTTACCTGCATTCTTCTTTTCTCCATTCGCCAACACTACATGGACAAGAAAGAAAGAAAAAAGGACCGAAGACAAGAAACCTCCTCAACCACTTTCGCTTCTTCGCTTCATTTTTTCTCCCTCTCTCCCTCTCTTTACTCTTCTGTCTTGGGGGACTGTATGGACTAGGATAGTAAGCTTATATGTACGTAAACGTGCGTTTTTGTAAGCGAACTATATGCTCCGCGGCCCTATTTTTTTTCTTTTCGTCTCTTGCCTGATTTGCTTTGCTTTGCTTTGCTGCTGCGCGCGCTTAGAGACATGCAAGGCATGGGTATGTCAAGTACACATGCATGTACTTAGACCTTGTGTACATGCATGCACGATGCACATGCTAAACTGGTGCTTACAGGATGCATGGGGGGGCGGTGCAGGAAGTGCGCTAGGCTGGGAAAAGGATGATGGTGGGTTATTATCCACTAAGGGAAAGATGAGGAGAGAGAGAGAGCATGTGAAAAGGTGCTAGTCGAGTCGAAGGAGAAATTGAAGCAAGAACCTCTCTTTGTGTTTTTATGGGTAGGTAAGGGCAAGACAAAAGTGCACAGGCCAAGTGTTTGTCGCCGTAAACAAGACTGCGAGATATCGATATCCAACAACCGCCCCTTGAATAACTCCCCTTAGAAACATTTACAGCACAAACATGTGAAGCCTCCCAAACCCGGCCATCTCGCATGTGACCACCCCTCACTCCCCCCCAAAAAAACAACACGCGCTACCCGCCCCCCCCCCCCTTATGCCCTTGTTACCCTTTTTTAACCTTTTTACCCCGCTCCCCCACCACCATACACATCCACCACCCGTTCTTACGGTCGATCCTCTAGATCCTCTGATCTTCGCATCCCGCAAAAAAACGCCCCCAGTCCAGTTCGCCTCACAAAAAAACATCCGACTTACAGGCAACCAGACCCCCCGCCTTGATTAACTCCGGAAAGAAACCAAGACGCATCCCAGTCGCCAACAAACCCAAAACGACGGTATTTCGAAAGGGACAGGAAAAAAAAGATGTCTAGCAATCCCAACCAAGGCAACAGCGCCGCTGGAGGCAACGATTACCTTGACAAAGCCTTCAACACCGTCGCTAGTAAATTCGGGGGTGCACAGGGTAAGAAGATTGCAGCGAATAAAGGGTTGAGTGAGAAAATTGTACGTTTCCTCTCTACCTTTCTCCCTTTTTCCCTTCCCTCCCTTACCTCTCTCTCTCTCTCTCTCTCCACCTTTTCCTTCCCATCTTTACCCCTACATTCCCAAATCCACACACACACAATCTCGGCATCTGGAAAGTCGGAAGTGGATAGGGGAGAGTGGTAGAAGGCAGAGATGAGGGGGAGAGGAGGTAAACAGAAAAAAAATAAAATAAAAGCTGATAAAAACTTACCCCCCTTTTTTTTTATAGACCGATGGAATGCGCAAAGCCTATGAAAAAGCAACGGGGAAGAAGGTTGATCCCAAGATTTCGAATTGATCGCGCTAGGCCTTTAGAGAAGGCGGGGGGTGGATGAGGGAGGGGCGGAGGGAGAGAGAGAGAGAAGGGGGGGGGAGGGGAGGGGTTAATGCAAGGATGTGTGTTAAGAATGCTCCGTACTTTTAACACGTAGTTATACATATACCCACCACCACCACCACCACCACCAAGACTAGTTACTTACTTACTGCAGCTGCAGCCGCAAGCTCGTGTAATCCCTAAGAATTTTAATTTACTCGAAACTTTGAAAGTGCATAGGGGCCAAGTATACCGACATGAGACAACCAGATGGCATGATTTTAGAAACAAAACATCCACCCAATGCACCGTATTTTTTTTTCAAAAGACGTTACGAGATTAAAGCAGGACCCTGCATGATGACTCTCTTCATTTTTGCATACAGATGCACACGCACACACACACCTGAGATGTGTGCCAGTCATGCAAACTACTCGTACACGTTCTACCTTAACCTGCATACACACACACCCTCTCTTGAAGATGTGCAGTAATGCAAGCTACTACTACCACCTCATCCACCTTAACCAGCCAATTCAACCCTGCGCCTCAGCAAAGACCTCGCTTCCGTCTCACTCAGTAGCTCGAGGCCCAACTCATCTAGCACATCCCTAGCCGCCTGGTTATCCGCAAACAGCCGCTTTTCCACTTCCCACAGCCCCAGCAGCTCTTCAGCCCCAGCAGCAGCGCCAGTCTCATTTCCACCGCCCAATGACGTCGTGTCACCGGGGTGCTTTGCTTTTGGCGCAACATCCGACGGATCCTCATCACCGTCTTCTACAGCGCCCCAAGCCTCCGTGTCCCAATCTTCGTTATCCTCGCCACCGTCGTCATGCTTGGCCTCATCCTGGCCTGATGTACTAGATGGACCGCCTTTGACCGGTAAGCCAACAAGTTTCACACCCTCGAGACACTTTCTCAATCCCGTTTCTGCCACACCAGGGCCAACATGCTTGTCGACGACGCGGCACACAGCCAAGACATCAGCGTGTAACTGTGTGGCACCCTGGGTGGAGAAGCGGTACCGACTCAGTACGTTCTCCCAAAACACCGTCGAAATGGTAGTCAGCATGGCCCGGGTGATGCGGCGCAATGGCGCAGAGGCAAGGGCGCGTGAAAGGAACGCTAGTGTTGTGCGCAGATAAACAAGCAATGGATCCAGCTCTGCGGTCGGCGAGGGTTCAGCAGCGGAACTTGAAGCCGAGGGCCCGCCCAGCGTGGCCCACGGGTTGCTATCAGAAAAACAAATGTCAGTACACAGCTTTCGCATTAAACGGTGAAGTGATGTGGCGAGGAAACGTACATGTGCCGATATGCACGCAGCGCCTCGCGCACGTTGCTGTTCAGTGTGTCGATGATAATCTTCTCACTGCGGTCACGAAGGCGTGCGTACCACGATGCCGTTTCGTCAAACAGCGAACCTGCTTCCATGTCGTCGCTCTCAACTTTTTTTGACGTGCGTCCGGCCACATCTGCAACAGTCATGGTACCAATATTACTGGTCGGGCTACGAGCGCGATCTTGTAGCTCCTCCCAGATATCCAGGAAAAACTATGAGACTCAAAGTCAGCCGCAAGTCACATAGCACAGGGGTAATGCAGATATGAGCCTACCACATCGTCGCTCCAA
Source organism: Bipolaris zeicola 26-R-13 (assembly GCF_000523435.1). Taxonomy (NCBI): domain Eukaryota; kingdom Fungi; phylum Ascomycota; class Dothideomycetes; order Pleosporales; family Pleosporaceae; genus Bipolaris; species Bipolaris zeicola. The sequence continues at coordinate 67,777 of NW_006912142.1, forward strand.
TCACGCATGGCCCGTTCGAGATAATCTGCACTGCCAAAGGTTTTGCAAAGGCGCTCCAGTCCTTCGACGCCAAGCAGCTTTTCCTGTTCCTCTTTGGTGATACCACCCATGGCACGACCCAGCGACGTAGTCATCGTCAGGTACGCTTCGAGATTGCTCTGCAGCCTCTCGTGCAACTTGTCAAAGATGGCAATCTGAATATCAATCAGGAAGGTAAGTTTCTGGCTAAACGAAGTTAGAGGCCTGTAGCGATCTGCAGAAATGTAAGGTTAGCGCCAGATTTGCAATATAGGGTAAGCGAGAAAAGTACCCGTTATGGTCTCGAGCAGGTCGTTTACGCGGATCGCTCCTTTTGTGGGCTTGGTGGCTTTGGGATCGACGCTCTCATAGTCAAGATCACCAAAGTCTGGAGCCTCGACAATGTTCTGATAGCGGGATAGGGCAACTGCTGCGTGTCAGTCATCCGTAACGAATTTCCACATTGGGCGCGGTAAAAAGCCTACAATCCTTTTCCACCTGCAGCCACAGTCCGAACCAATCACCCTGTACGAGGAATTCCCATGAAAGCCCCTTCCAGCCTTCAACGCCATGACCAGCATCGTAACCCCACGTGTCTCGGAGGTCCGTGTCAAAGTTCATCACCTCGTGTATCAGGTGGCTCAAGAGCTGTGGCTGGCCAGCAACCTTGGGCAGCAACGAGCCAATCTTGGTGCGCAGCATGGGTAGTAGGGCAGTTATGAAGGCCGACATGGCATCAATGTAGACGGGATTGAGCGCAAGATCGGTTCCGCGGAAGTGGCGTAGCAGAACAGGCTGGACATGGTCATTGACGAATCCGCTGTAGTCGTTCAGAAGCGTGGTGATGTGTGAAAGAAAATACTCGGGTCGATCAATGCGGTTCGTAGGCTTGTCGCCTTCAAAATGGTAGCGGAACCGCATCTCGAGCGGCTGCACCAGTACCTCCATGGGGAACAGCACTGGCGGCAGCTTGACCTTGTTTCCAGGACCATTGGCATAGCTCATGCCCTCGAGCTCGGGCAGTTGCAGGTCGAGAAGCTTGATAATAGCAGTCTCCCATTCTTCGCGCAGATTTGTGGGTATAGTTGCATTGGGCAAGGGCCAACGTATCTTCTTGAGCGTATATTCGAGCTGGGCAGAGAAGGCGTCGAGAATCTTGGTGCGCAGGGCATGGGTGATTTTACTGACGTAGTAGACCAGCTGGGGCGCGGCACCCTCTGCGTCTTCTTGCAGGTTGATGAGGCGCGTGTGAATGGCACGCAGCTGCTTGTACGGCGCGAGGGCGGCTTCGCTGGACGTCTGGAGTTTTGCCTGGGCTTGTTTACTGTAGCGGTACGTCAGCGGGCGGCGGCTCTGGGGTATGAGAGGTGGCAGCTGCTGGCGCTGGCGTACCTGAGCTTGTCCACTTCTGCCAACAGGTCTACATAGTTGGTGGCGACATCCAGACGGTGAAGCGTGTCGAGCACCTCAGCGAAGCGGGGCACGGCTTCGTCGCTTGTCTCCGAGGCGGTTATGACCATGAGGCGACGGTCAATGTCGGCCTGCTCGTGCCTAAAAGCGTCTGCATGCTGGGTGAGGGAGTCATGGTGAGCGTGGGCAGCGTCTTTGGCGTTGTGAAGGTCGCGCTGGGCATCGTGGAGCTGTTTCTTGAGCAGGCCGTGCTGGGTGGTGATGGTGGCCAATAGGTCGTGGAGCGAGTCGAGGTCGCCGAGCGTCTGCAGCCTATCGTCGAGGTAGTCTGCGACGCGAGTTGAATTGTCGTCCATGGATCGTACGATTCGTGGGCAGATGGCTGCGTTGGGCGAGGGTAGGCAGTCTGTCGCTGCGGCTGACGGTATTGCAGTTACCGTTCGGCCAGTGATGGTGGGGGTCCATCCTAGCCTGGCCACGCCCAAAACGGCTAGCGCACCGGGTTCTAGCGCCTTTCCTCTGCCCTGGTGGCGCCTTCCCGATCTTGGGGACCGCCTCGATCTCCACCGATCTGGGCTAGCCCCAAAATGGGCAGCAACTTTTCCCTAGCGAGCGCCACCCTCTGCCGCATCAGTCCACTGCTGGAAAACATGCTTACTGCACTGCGACTGCCGTGTCCAACGCCTCCGTTAAACCTCCATACTGCCCTTCCACGGCCCTCTCCAGCCCTACCCTTCCTGCCGACCGCCAGTCGGCTATAAGTCCCTGCTGCCCGGCCCTGCGTTGGGTGCTGCTGCGCACTGCAGACTTCTCTCCCCGCCTGGCTGCTGAAACGGTCCAAACTTTCGTCGCGCGCCGCTGCCGTCATCGCCAGCAATGCCCAAGGAACACAAGAAGCGCGGTCGCCGCGAGGAGCAGAAAAAGCGCAAGAGGGACGCCGACGACGATGCCAGCTCCAAGCGCCCCAAGCATGAAGATTCTGACCTGTTCCATGTCCAAGATTCAGTCCAGGAACTCGCCAATGGCCAAATCAGCCGCCCCAATGAGTCGCCTTTTTACGGAATGCTCGACGAGCAGGAGCAGGAGTATTTCAAAAAGGCCGACGAGATGCTCGAGTTAAACCAGTTCGAAAGCACCGAGGACCGTGACATCTTCCTGGCCAGTGTGTGGAAAGAGGCAGACGGCAAGGAATTGAAAATCGCCAACAGCCAGTCCTCGCGCCTACTTGAGCGCCTGATCCTCCTATCCTCGCCAGACCAGTTGAAAAGTCTGTTTCAAAAATTCAGCGGACAGTAAGTTCTTCCATAATGCCTTCTGCAATTGCTATGCTGATCGTCCTCTTAGTTTTCTCAACCTCGTCCAGAATCGTTTTGCCTCCCACTGCTGCGAAGCACTTTTCATAAAAGCTGCCCCTGCCGTTACGGAAGAGACTGTCAAAGCGGAACCTCTGCAGACCCCACCCGCCTCCGACCCCGATGAAGTCGTCGTCTCGATGGAAAATCTCTTTCTCTTTACACTAGGCGAGCTCGAGGGATATATGGGTTTTTTGATGACGGACAAGTACGCCTCTCATGTACTCCGGGTGTTGCTTATAATCCTTTCAGGTGCGCCGTTGGAGAAACAGACAAAGTCTGTCATGCAGAGCAAGAAGAAGGAAAAAATTACTGTTTCTGGCGCAGAAAAGGGTCAGGAGCGTGTCTTGGAGGAGAGGGTTGTTCCCCAGTCTTTCCTGGACGCCCTGGAAAAGGTCATTAGTGATAGTGTCTCTGGCATAGAGTCGCATTACCTTCGTTCACTCACCACACATCCGCTCGGTGGCCCAACCCTGCAGCTTCTTCTCAAGCTGGAATTGGCGCATTTCGGAAAGTCTCGAGCCAAGAACGAAAAGTCTATCATTCACCGACTGCTTCCTGACAACCCCATTGCCGAAGGAACTGAAAGCGCCATCCTCATCAACGGTCTGGTATATGACACGGTAGGATCCCGCCTGTTGGAAACAATTATCGAGAACGCGCCGGGTAAATTGTTCAAGGCCATCTATGGAGAATTCTTCAAAGAGCGCATGGGCAACTTGTCACGCAATGAAATCGCGGGATACGTGGTAGGTAAGATTCTTGAGAGGCTCGGCAAAGACGACCTAGAAGAAGCTATGCGCCAAATCGTCGACCAGATTCCCAGCCTAGTCGAACGCAACCGAACCGCTGTCATCAAAGTGCTCATTGAGCGCTGTGTGGCACGTGAAGTCAATTGCGCACCCATCACAGCACAACTTGAGGCCGCTTATGCTGGTTCGAACGGCTTTGAAGTCACCCGCATCCTTCGACTAAATGAAGAAGAGGGAAAACTACGCGCCAGGCATGTTCAGTCACCGGAAAAGGTTCATGGATCTCTGCTAGCACAAACCATGATGACCGTTGATGGACCCCTTGGTCAGCTTGTGTTTGACTCTCTTGCCAACTTGTCGCCTGAGCTTGCCACTCAGCTGGCTCGTGACCCAACAGCATCCAGGACACTTCAAGCAGCATTAATGTCAGAGAACGCGTCCGTCATCTTCCGCCGCAAGATGATCCAGCTATTTTACGGTAAAATTGGTGAGCTTGCACTCGACCCAGCAGCATCGCACGTCATCGACGCAATCTGGCAGGGCACAGCCGGTCTGGCCTTTATCCGCGAGCGCATCGCCGAGGAGCTGGCGGAAAACGAGAGTTCACTGCGTGAATCTCATGTAGGCCGTGCCGTCTGGCGAAACTGGCGCATGGATCTCTACAAGCGTAGGCGTAACGATTGGGTCACACAATCCCGCTACACAGCCGGCAATCAAGGCTTCCAGTCATTCCCAGAGGGCACTAGTGATGCGCCTCAAAATCCCAAGGCGGGCAGGCAGCTGACAGCTATTGAGCTGGCAAGGCAGAAGCATGCAGCTGCAAAGGCTGCACAAGGAAAAGACGGCAAAAAGTCCAAGAAGGGAAGCCAAGCTACAAACGGTAGCGTGAGCAGCGGGAGTAGCAGCAAAGGCAAAAGTGTTGCGGCACAATGACAATGGCGACACCACGTACATGGCGTGGGGTATTTTCTATATCAGGCTGCTTCATCACTCTGGCGTTAGATAAGGTGGATCTGTTGTAGTGGTTGATTTGGATGTTTGGTTTTTGATTCGATGATCGTAGATACCTTTCTTAGTGGCATAATTTGCATGTGCGATTACGCATTTTTGGCGGACCAGGAATGGTCAGCTCGATTAAAAAATCCATGACTGCATGTTTGCCATTTGCTCAGGTAGCCGGCACTAATGCCGATTAGCTCGGGCAACTTTGCGCGCCATTTCTGTGCCGTGATTTTTGCTCCTACACATCACCACCACAGTTCTTTTCAATCCAATCCTTGCACTGACCTTTTTCGAGCTTGAATTGCTTCAATTGTCTGACGACTTGTGTCATGTCTTCCATACCCGGAAATACGCCTCTCAATAGGGCTGATGAAGTCAAAGATGTAAGTTCCTCGGAACCATTTTCCGACCATTCCGACAGCAAATGTTGTGTAACTCACTGCACATCGATGATGACTCCAATTCATCATTCGCCCCCACCAGATAGCATGATGTTAACACTACCACCAGCTTCTTGATGCTATCCAGGAGTTGATCATCCCGTTCATTCGCTCTGCAGACGAAGATGCTGCCACTAAGCACACCGGACATAGTCTGCGAATAGAAGGTAGTGGTGGCCCAAGAACTACAATTGTTGAGCATCACCCTCCCAAGAAACTGGAATCGATTCTCAGTGAAGAGTTGGAAATCAATGACAAAAAAGTTGGGAAAGATGGACTAGTCAAGCTGGTGAGCACCGTGTTAAAATATAGCGTCAACACTTGGGATCAAGGGTTCCTGGACAAATTATATGCGAGTACGAACGCTGTGGGTGTAGTCAGCGAGCTGCTTTTGGCTGTGCTGAACACAAATGTAAGTTTTTTCTCTTGCTTAGGCAATCGGGTACTAACTCTCTCCAGGCCCATGTCTACCACGTCTCGCCCGTACTAACCCTTGTTGAAAAACGAACAACAAAGTACCTAGCTTCTCTCTTTGGCCTCCCAGAGAAGACTTGTGGAGGAATCTCCCAACCAGGTGGCAGTGCCGCCAACGCCTCTGCCATCGTCATCGCTAGAAACACTCTATTTCCAGAGACCAAAACTGACGGCAATGGAACTCACAAATTTACCCTCTTCACCTCAGCTCACGGCCACTACTCCGTCGAAAAGGCCGCCAACCTCTTCGGCCTCGGCTCTAAAAACGTCATCGCCGTCCCTGTCGACGATGATGGCCGCATGATCCCCTCTGAACTCGAGCGCCTCGTCACCGAATCCAAGACCCGCGGCGAAACCCCCTTCTTCGTCAACGCCACAGCAGGCACCACCGTCCACGGCTCCTTCGACCCCTTCCCCGCCCTCTCTTCAATCTGCAAATCACACAACCTCTGGCTCCACATCGATGGCTCTTGGGGCGGTAGTGTTATCTTCTCTCCTACCTACGCCCCTGCGCGTCTTGCAGGCTCCCACCTCGCAGACAGCATAACCGTTAATCCACATAAAATGCTCGGCGTCCCCATGACTAGCAGCTTCTTGCTCGGCAGAGACATGAATTCCTTTTACCACGCCCTTACGCTCCCCGCAGGCTACCTCTTCCACAACGCCCCCGGCACAGATGCACAGGATATATACGACCTAGCAGACTTGACACCCCAGTGTGGTCGCCGCGCAGATAGTTTGAAGTTCTTCCTCGCACTGCAATATTATGGCCCCCAGCATTTCAGCGACTTGGTCGACAGAGCCTACGACAACGCAGAGTATCTGCTGCAAAAACTCAAGGATAGCGGCAGTTTCAAGACGATTAGTCCGGAGCCGCTGCCTTGTTTGCAAGTGTGCTTTTACTATGCCAAGGGTGGGTTGGTGAGCGAGGATTCGGAGAAGAATAGTCAGGCTACGACGGAGATTGCGCACAGATTGGTAGGTAGGGGGTTCATGGTTGATTTTGCGCCCGGTGAGCAAGGCAAGTTTTTTAGGGTTGTGGTGAATGGTAATGTGGGCAGGGGGACACTGGATGGCTTGGTGAAAGCGATTGAGGATGCGGCAGCGGAGTTGAGGTTGTGAGAGTAGAAGGGCGAGGTGGGTGGGTTTCCGCCTTATTCGTTTTGCGGTTCAACTGGGAGGATTGTTGTTATAGAATACTTATGTGATGGTAGATGTAAGACGTAGAGTAAACAAGAGCATCTCATAGAAAATGGGAATACATAGTTAGACTGCCTATGCCAGCAAGACATTCACATTCCTCACGAAAAAGAAATTCAGGACACGTATCAGTGAGTCGTGTTAAAAGTAATGTTAATGGTATTTGGCTCTTGTCGGTTTCCATGCGCTGGTTCATGTTAAAGATTGTTAATGATGTTCAAGATGTTCTGTCGCAGCAATGAAATGATTCATTGGAAAATCAGGGTATCTATACTACATGTGTGCTGCAAACCCATCGTACCTCATACTTGCATAATCTCATAATCGTACAAGGAACAAGCTGCCGTATACATGAATAGGGCACCAGGCCACACAACGACCTGATCCACATGGAAAGAAAGAAATCATAAGATACAGGCGTATACAGCCAAACAATGAGGAGGTGCAGACTCATCTCCACGACATTCCATCGAGCAGCGCCATACTGAAACCTTCATGTCACCAAGACACCTACCCGATGACGCCCCAGAAACGCTCGGCGTTGAAAGTAGATGCTGTATTGACCTTCCAGCTGGAATCAAAAGCGCTGAAGAGAAACATGTCGCCACTGAAAGATGCGCGGATCGACTGAAGAGCAATGCGCTGGTTCTCTGGCGAGGGGATAGCCTCACCGTTAGGGCTACCCTGGCGAGGCCAACCCGACTCGGTGACGACAACACGCTTATTGTTGCAGGCAGACTGTACACGTTCGACTTGGCTCTTGACGAAAGGACCCGCATCTGCTGCGTGTGTGTGCTGGTCAAAGAAGGCATGGATGTTGACCATGGCCACGTCTGAGGCTTCGCAGATAGACGGGTTGTTAATGGTAGCTGGTGCCGTCTCGACAGCGCCCACAGGGCCGTTGTAGCCAAGTTGTCGTAGCTGGGTACGCGCTCTACCGATTGCGTCGACAACCTGCGCTGCAGTCATCCTGCCCTCATTTACACGTTCGTTCTCCACTGTGAAGAGCTGTATGACGTCCCAGTTGCCGCCGGCATGCTGATCGATAGCAGTCTTGTAGGCTTTAATGACCTCGCTAACGTCTTCACCGCTACCACCTGCATCCAGGTACGCGCCGCTCATGAGCTTTTGGCCGTTCTTAAGCGCATTCTGAATACCAAGAGAGATCTGATTGCAGTCCATGCCGTACAAGCGAATCATCTTGAAGTCTCTCATCCTACTAAACTCGCTCGCGATTTCAGCCTCCGACTTACATTCTGATGAGCCAGTGTAGACATCCCAGGTTATACCCATAGGGAGGCTGCCCGCACTGAGATTTTCGGTTGGGGCAGGTGACGCAGGAGAAGAAGGCGGCGGCGGCGGCGGTGCAGCCGGAGGGGAAGGTGGTGCAGCTGGAGGAAGATACTGCTCCGCTGGAAGCAAGGACGACGGCGCCGGAGGAGAAGGCGGCTCAACTGGGGGAGATGGAGGTGCTGCCGGGGGAGAAGGTGGCTCAACTGGAGGCAGAGACGGTTCCACTGGAGGTGAGGAAGGTTCGACCGGAGGTGAGGAAGGTTCGACCGGAGATGAGGGAGATTCTGCTACGGAAGAGGATTGGGCTGCAGGCTCCAATGCCTCAGTGGTGACGGGTGCCGCAGAAGAAGACTCAGGCGCAACAGCTGGTGTAAGTGAAGCAGGAGTAGATATGACAGAAGCAATCGAAGAGGGAGTCGTCTTTGGTAGAGCGGCCTGAGAAGTGCTTGAAGACAGAACTGAAGACATAGCCATGACAGGGACCTTAACGGAAGTTGAGGTGGAAAAGGCTGCACCCCCTTCATCCACGTAGATGACAACTTCAGCGACCACCTCAGTCACATACACAACCTTGGTGACGAGTTCGCGCTTGTGGTCTAGACTCATTCAGTCAATGGGGTCTCGCCAATGGAGTGTATGACTTACAGAGAGGACGCCCGCTCGCGGAGCCCACCAGAAGGCCGGCAGCTGCCAGAGCACTCGCCAAAACGACAGTCTTCATGGTGAAGATGAATTGAACCTTATGAGATATTCGTGCTATACAGCCAATGCAAAAATTGCTGTGTGTCTGGTTGCGGTAGAGTGTTTGACTCGAGCACAACTCAAGTTGTCGGACAAGATACAAAAGAGTGACTGCCTGCAGTTGGCAAAAGGAGAGGAAGCCGGGCCACGCTAAGCGAAGAGATCGTGAAGCAAACCAGACAGTAAAGACTGTGTGCGAGGTGTTGTAGGTCAAGTGTAACAAGAGAGCTGGAGTGAGTGACCATATCCTCTTGCATGTCCTACCTCGCGCTTGGCAGTTTTGGGTCTAGCGCCAGCGCCGTTTGGTAATCGCGAACAGATAGTGAAGGGCGTTAGTATTCTAGACCATTGAGCAAACGAAATCCCAAGATTATGAACGCATTGGGTGAAGTGGTGAGGGGTAGGGGGGGCAATTACAATCTGGGGCAAGGAACAAAGACTGAAACACCAAAGTGCCTCAGGCGTTGGAGTTGAATCGTCAAAACGAATGAAGGCAACCGAGGATAGGAAATAGTTTCAAATCAAGCCGGGAAAATTATGCTGGCATTTTGACGTTTGAAGTGCTGTTTTTTTAATGAAAAGTAGGGTGGTAGTCGGTCACCTACCATGTATACCCGACAAGTGTAAACAGCAATACAACCATCATCAAAACGGGAACAGACAACGATGGAGGACGGTATCTTAGAATAGCCTAAGATACATACTCACTGATGAGCTTGCGAAGCTATGCATTCAGTACAAGAGCGGACTGCGACCATTCCGGAGCATGCTAATACACATTGTAACTGGTGTCGGCGCAAAGTAATGGATATACACCTTGGCGCTTCGAGACCAAGGCTTGGTACACGATGCTAGACGGAGCCATTTCTTTGGCCTATATTTTCCATATAGATCCCAGCCGAATCTGAGGCTACGTAATAAAACTTGAAGGGATTGAAGACAGCAATGAGATATAGGAAACAAAGACTCGAGGGCCAAACGGTTCTTGAGAAACGATGTGGCAGCTGTCCAGAATGATAGTTGCAAATAGGAGAACTCGCGATACCTGCAGCACTGAGTACACATATTTAGCAAGCATGAATCGTAACAGTCTTCTCGAAGGAATAAGTGGAGGAAGCCAGGTGTATTTGAGTCTCAGGTACTCGAGCCACATGAAACCAGCTGGAGACAGGGATTCCACCCTTGATACCATCAACTTCGCAAGTATACCGAGAGAATCCTAGATTAGATTGAAAAAAGCCATGTGATGACGCAGAAAATAGCCATTGCCAACTCTGCACGAAATGAGAGGAGAATATGTCATTCAGCAAGCTCCAGAAAGGCAGCCTGGCAAGCCACCGAAAGCGGGGGCACGTGTCCCACAAACCACGCTCACTTCACCTAGAAATCTAAGCCGCAGGGCCAAACCCACACTCGATACCTTCTTTTACTCCCCCCTTACTTTTGCTCTTTTTGAAAAAAAAGTAGTAGTAGCCGTTTTCTTACAGTTAGCGAGGATAGAGGAGCAAGAAAACGTACCAGCCAGCCAAAATCCCAGACACGACTCAAGCACACACCCCTCGGTACAGCAACAGACGAGCGCGCACGGCCAACGCATCCGCCCGACCCTTCCTTTCGTCACGTCACTATCCCTTTCGTATACAACGCATTGGCCTTTTACTTCCCATAGCGTAAGGGCGCGCGCCCCAACCATTGCATTTTCGCAAGCCCGCCCACGCACCCAACAATCTCTATGTAGTATATATACGATTTATTTTCAATGTGTGATTGTGCAGTGCGAGGATTTGTACGAACTCATTTCTTGCCTTTTACCAGAAGTGACCGCGAGTCCCGCACAACACTGCACTTACTCAATCTTTGGAACAACTTTTCACCCAGCGTGGGTTCGAAACTCTGTTTTTACCATTTTCTTTTTGCTGCCCTTTTTTGTTAACTTTACTTAACAGTCGATTTTTCTCAACAACGCTATATACACAGCGCATACCTAATGTAATAACAACAGCCTTTTCCTAATCTTTATAATTTAGTAGTCTGTGATTTTTTTATGTGCAACAATGTTGGTCATGCTTTGAGCAATAGGTACAACATCGCGCAATCTTCCGTCAAGAAGTGCCTGCCTCAATCTTGCCTATCTAACACTTCATCTTAATCCCCTTCCGTTTTTCATTTTCACGCCACTCAAACATGAACTGCACGCCTGTAAACAACGCACAGCAAGCTGTCCCAAAAAACATCCAACCAGACCACGTTCCCACAATACCACTAACGAGACCCTTTAGCCCATCCATTCCAAGTGCAAAGCCAACGAGATTAGCTGTCATTAGCATCAGAATCTCGCCAACAGCACCCACACCACACAACCAGCGGTAAGCATCGGGATTGTTCTTCCACTTCTTCGCTGGGAAGATGTATGATGCGATGATCTCTGGAAGAACAAAGAGAGTAACAAGCCATCCCCACATGAGCAGTCGGAGTTGAATGTCATGCCAGATGGCAATAAAGGTAAACACGGCTAGGTAGTTGCCTACCGCCCTTGCCTTGCCGAGGATACCCTCGCCCTTACTTCCACCAAGAGGAATATACAGATACCTCAAGCTCCACTTGTTGAAGCTGCGGTGCCACCCGCGCCAGAAGTGCATAACAGAATAGTTGTCAGACATGCAACGCACCATATTCTCTGGTGGATCAATACCATCCATAAGTGACCACAGACGGAAGAAGCGCCATGGGATGAGTAACTTTAGCCAAATGTGTTTGAGGTTGAAGAAGCCCAGCATGCTCAGCTCGCAAGGTGTGTACTGAGACCAGTCGGGCTTCTCGTGAAAAATGGCGACCATGTACATGTAATGAATCATAATCTCCATAGTAAGAAGGACAACGATGAAACGGATCAAGTAGAGGCTCGTTCGGTTGGTGGTGATGCTGTGAGGCCGGTAGCGACATTGCGCTATGTAATCGTTGAATGTTATGATGGGTCCGGCCAGGTAGAGTGGAGAATAGGTAACATATGCGAAATAGTTGCGGAATGAGTAGTCCGCGGGTTTAGCAGGGATGGATACTCGATCACGCTCGGAGAGGTTGGAAGGGTCGAGTTGTTTCTTCTTGGATGTTATTAGCTATATCGAACCGAGGGAGGGTGGGAAGAATACTTCAAGAGGACTATTATTTCGAGAGTTGAGTGACCAGTAGTAGTCGAGGTTAAAGCTTATGAGTCGGAGGATGGTGAAGTTGAAGAGCACTTCCCAACGTGGAATGAGGCCACCATAGCTGTCAAGCATATGGCCGAAATCAGATCTTGACTCGCCCTTTTCTGAGGTAGCAGATGGGAGAAATGTGCCGAGTATAGTTGCATACGAGTAGCCCCGGCCAAATTCATTGGCGAACAAGGTGCCTACGTTGAAGATCCACGTTGCGGCAGGTATATACTGCCGAGGGAGCTTCTTTCCGATGCAGTAATTGGCGTAGAGGATTGCTAGGATTTTGAATGCCGAGAAGCCATGCAAAGCAACAAGAAATATAGTGGCAAAACCTACATCAAATGATATGCGTTGAAGCATGCGGGCATCCGCTGCAGCGGACGGTGTTAGACCCATGGTGAGGCCATTGCTCGCCGACGACCGTACTTGGGTGTATGTACCAGCTCGCCAGAAAGAGTCATATGCTTTGCGCAAATTTGGATGCAGTAGTACTACGATAAACAGATATGGAATGTTCTGACGGAAGCCGCCATACTGAGCATCAACATTATCCTGAGAAGTCAGTGAATTGCACATGACAAGGGGCAACACAACATACCACTTTCCGCCCAGGTATCCAACCATCAGAAAGGAGATGTTCGAATTTTGGATAATTTGGGTGCGATTCTACAAGTTGGTCAACACATGACTCTTACTTATGGTATCACCAAGCATACCTTTAGACACGTCCAGTACGGATTTGAACATCATGAACACGCTGGCCGAAATGGCCACGTAGTAGAAATAAAACTCGAGTGTATTCCATCGCGGAGGATGGATGTCACTATCTGCACGTTTGGTGCCATCTCTTCCTTCTTTTACAGGAATTGGGCCCACTGGGTCAAGTTTGGCCTCCTCGAGCGCCTCCTTGGGCGGTGTGGTGGCTGGTATTACGAAGCGAGTGTCGAGGGTATCGAGTGCATACAGCTGGCGGATGAATTTGAGCGCCATGGTGACTTATATCCTATGTCTTCATTTCTCAGGTTCTGAGAGACCCTGCGAACAAATATCTGGGGGGATGCGGGGCGGAGGCACGAGGGGTAAGTGCGGTGGTGGAGGACAGGTCCGCAACCTCAACTTTTGGAGTTCGCGTCTTGCGACAGCTTCTCTTGAACACCAGCACCAGCTCCACAACCACGCCCGCTTTGACTGACTCGGAAACTCGACAATTACGCGTCAATCCGCCGTACCATACCCGACACATTTCCTTTCACCAGTCTCCGCGCCGGCGATAATCGCGCGCGATGAACATTCCCAACTCGTCGACCGCACCCGCTGCGGGAGAGTATGCTGGAGGTACCTACGATTGTCCGAAGCTCTATAGCGCGCGCCTAATAATAACAAACTATAGATGAGGTCTCAGCGATCGTTCTCGACCCCGGCTACTCAACTGTACGCGCAGGATTCGCCGGCGAAGATGTTCCCAAATCCGTATGCCCTTCCTTCTATGGCCTCACATCATCAGGCGACCGTCTGTTCGGCGAGAACGCGATACACGCTCCAGTCGACGGGCTTGAGATTAAGAATTACTGGGGCTCAGATGGCATAGTAGAGGACTGGGAGACTGCGACCAAGCTGTGGGAGTATGCGATTACAAGCCGACTCACGGGCGCAAAACCGACAGACCCCAAGAAGAACGGGCTGAACGACGGCAACGACGAAAATGGAAACGGAGAGGCTATGGATGTGGACATGGAGGCACTAGAGAACAACGAGAAGCCCTTGGAAGACAGTCCGCTGCTCGTCACAGAACCAGGCTGGAACAGCGCAAAAGCAAGGGAAAAGTACATTGAGATTGCAATGGAGGAATGGGGAACCCCTGCCTTCTTCCTACAAAAGACGGGCGTATTGGCTGCTTTTGCATCGGGCAAGGCTTCTGGAATCATCATCGACGTCGGCGCCTCCCACACGTCTGTTACGCCTGTCCTCGACGGCATGGTATTACGAAAGGGTGTGCAAAAGTCGCCTCTGGCCGGAAACTTTGTCTCTGATCAGATCCGGCTGTCGTTCAAGCAGGCGCAACCAGAGGTCCCGCTGATACCCCATTTCATGGTGAAGAGCAAGACGCCCGTCGACGCTGGTGCACCCGCTCAAGCCACGTATAAGACCTTCTCCACACCGCCTACCGACTCCTTCCGGTTGAATGAAGAAGAACGCATTCTGACATCGTTCAAGGAGTCGGTAGTAGAAGTATGGCCTGGCCCCGGCCGCTTCAGCACCAACGAGGAGCTAGCAAAGAGCATGCCCGGCCGACCCTTCGAGATGCCCGACGGCTGGAACCAAGTATTTGGCGTGGAGCGATTCCGCGCCGCCGAAGGCCTCTTCGACGCCTCAGCAGCCCGTACTTCCGACACAAGTCCCGCTCCCAAACCCGAGCAAACAATTCCCCGCCTCGTCCAGGCTGCCGTCCAGCAAGTCGATGCTGACCAGCGTCCCCTGTTGCTCTCCAACATCGTCGTCACGGGCGGTAGCACCCTGCTGTACAAGTTCAACGAGCGCCTCAACTACGAAGTCAACTCCATCTACCCGTCTACCCGCAACAAGCTTATTGCCCCCGGCAGCGTGGTGGAGCGCAAGTACGCTGCTTGGATCGGTGGCAGTATATTGGCTAGTCTCGGCAGTTTCCATCAGCTGTGGATCTCCAAGAAGGAATACGAGGAGCATGGTGCGAATATCGTTGAGAAGAGGTGTCGATAGGGGATGGGCATGCATGAAAGGGGTTTATTTTTCGAGCTCACGAATCATGTAGAGAGTTGAATATATTGGTTGCTGTGTCCTCAGTCAGGGATAGTCATTTTACTGTAATGTTACTTGCGATGCTTGGTCTGTCTAGTGGAGTTGAAATAGTGATGAAATATCTGAAGTTCACATCTTTGAGCCTTCAATGTTCCCAATTGGGTCACGTAAACAAGTGCGCAACGCCTGGTCGGCATGAGGACAGAAATGGTTCATCATCATCATGTCTTCTAGCTATCCGATTCAAGGAGTTCATTCGACACCTGATACCGGTGTATAGTACATGTTCTTCATGTTCGTAACGCCATGTCGTATATCGCCCAGAACTCTCCATCTACGAGTCTACATCCATTGTCTCGGCTGTGGCGGCCACGTCGTCGTCCTTGAGTTCATGCACGGTAACGTACTTGCTAATCTCTTCCTTCTTGATAATCTTTTCGTTGAGCACCGCCGTGGTGCCGCGTTGGAACCTGTAGTTTCTCTGCTTGGGCTGCCTGGTGTTCGGTGTCTTGTAGTTCCTCATCAGGGTCGTCTTCTCCTCTGTGATGACGGCCACGTCCACGTTGCTACCTGAGCCCAGATCGTTCCAGATACCGGCCTCAATGGCATTGGAGCACAGAGTGACGGCCTCGTCGCGCGTCAGGTGCGCCTTCCATTGTGTCTCAAAAACCGACATGGCGGCCAGCGAACCGGAACCCATGGTGACGTATGGCAGCTTGTCGGTGGAGCCGTGGGCGTGGACGGTGAAGAGGTGGGCGCCAGTAGGGTCGACACCAGCAACGACGAGGTAGGCACCAATGTGGCCCTGGTGGCGGAACAGGTGCTGCTTCAGCATCGTCATGCAGGTGACGACGCGGGGCTTGCGGCCCGTGGAGAGTGCGTGCAGTTCAAGATTGGATGAGATGATGGCTGTGGTGAACTCGGTGTCTGCAGCGGTACCGGCACCAGCGCACCAGATCTGGGGGGCGATGAAGTGAAGCTTCTCGCAGTTCTGCGGACACAATTGTTAGGGAGTGCATCGTGGTGAGGGTGGCATTCATGGCGGGGGAGGAGCGTACCTTGTCTGCGACGATGGGCCCGCTGGTTGCACGAGTATCTGCTGCAATTACCACACCGCCATCGAATAGACAGCCGACAATGGTGGTTCCCGTGCTGGTGGCCTTGGGTAGGGGGATGCCCTGAGCATGGAGAGCCACATTACGGTTGTGGTTGGAGAAGTCGAAGCCGCCCATGGTGTGTATGTGTGGATGAAGTGTGGTAAGCCTGGGGAGGACTGGTGGGCCGGTATTGCAGAAGCCGGGGGGTGTTCTGGCGAATGGATAGTATTCAACTTCCTGGACAGCGCTACCAGCGGGGATTTGTGTGCAGTTGTAGTATGTCGTGAGGCTGTTCCCAACACTGGTCGTCGCTCAAGGCAGGTCGGCGGCGGCGGCGATGGGGGACTTGCGTAGCTGGTCGTGCCTGGTGGGTGGAGCTTGGACCGCTGTGCTTGGCGCGGTGATCCGCCAGCTGCTAACCCCGACTTTTCCTAGACAGCAAAGCGCGTCTGGCAAAAGTGACGAGCTACTGGTTGCATGATTGCCGATGCATGCTGATGCCGCTGCACCAGGCTCTTTTTTGCGACATCACCGCCTTTCCCGTACCCGCCTTCTTGCTCTTCATCCTCACTCGGTCCCAGTCTTAGCCCTGTACTGGATCTTTCTTTGTTTCCCACCCCCCAGAATTCACGGTGACCGTGCACGCGCTTTCGCGCTAGACATCCAATGCATTTATGAATAAGCTGCGAACTCCAACGCGCGACACCAAGCCGTCTCTACTACGCGCCAGAACTTGTTCGGCCTGCAAATCTTGCAGAATGTCAAAGAGCCATGCGCCGGCGGTAGAGGTTGGGGCTGAGGTGCCCGAGATCGAGACGGAGGTAGCTTCTCCTGCCAGCATGCAAACCATCCCCCAAACTGACAGCGCATCCAGCATCTAGGCTTCAAAGTCCTTAGCAACGGAAAGCAAGGTCCCAAGAAGGTCAAACTTCTTCCCCGACCATGGCCTGCCGAAAATCTGCCCTCGGCCTCGGCCAACCTCCTCTCCGTCGCCTCCAAGCCTGGTCTCCTTGCAGCCGCTGGTCCCAATGTCCTCGTCATTGCATCTACCGACGCCGTGCGCAAAGCCTTCGAGGGCAAGACGATAGCCGACGACATTGACAAGCCCGACGATCCACGACTCGAGGAACGCGACATCGACGTCGTGTCAGACTTCACACCTGATGTCACCATCTCCACCGAGAATCTGCGTCACGTTGCCTTCTCTGCCGACGGAGACTTCCTCGTCGTCGCTCCCGAACAGCAAGCCTCCATTTCCATATTCAGTGTCGCCGAAGTCATTAAAGGTAGGAAAGATGCGGAACAGACGGTGCAAACAGACGCGCCTGTCCGCGCCCTTCTCCCAAACCCAGCCCCCGAGTTCGAGCATTTCTTCGCTATTGTCCTGGATTCTGGCAAGCTCCAGATATGCAATGTTACGGATGGTGCCAAAAAGACGATTCGCGATACTGACGTCAACTGTGCTGCCTGGAGTACGCGCGGAAAGGCTGTAGTCTCTGGTTCAACCGACGGTACCTGCGCCATTAATATGACCAATGGAGAACTCAAGGGTGTCATTCCTCGCGCACCGGATGTCGACGAGAGCTACGAGGTGACGGGAGTGACATGGCTGAATACGGAGGAGTTTCTCGCGGTCTACTCAATCAGGGATCAAGATCCAGAGAACCCAGAACCTAAGAAATTCAGTGTTATCAAGTCCGCGAAAGGTTGGGGATCCTTCACATACCATGCCTTCGCCTGGGATCCTCTTCCCGAGGCATTTGAACCCCCGCGACGACCCCTTCCTGCCCGCTTCTCATCCACGCGACTACGAAACTGGAAGCCCGATCTTGAAGATATGCTGATTATCACATCCTCGCACGCCGATTCAATCGCCATACTTGCTTCTACAAGTAACAAGATCTCCCCTAACCAACAAAACCTTAAGGAGCTTATGTTGGTCAACGTTGACGACACCAAGAAGGCGTCTGTACCACGTACAGCATACGGAGAAGATGAATTGGACAGCGTCTTCATTGGTGAAGCGCTGGATCTTTCAAGCAAAGAGAAGATTTTGCGTCCAATTCCGAGCCTGGAGGAAATCAACGAAGCTCCTTGGCCATTGCCAGCTTACATGGCTCTGACCCATGAAGGTCTTCTCACAGCTTGGTGGGTGGTGTGGAACCGCTCAATTGAAGCTGGCGAACGCTACCCGGGTCTCATCTTCAAGAGCGAGTCTACACAACGGGAGCCAACCACTACACCCCGGGCTCATACCCCTGCATCCAAACTTCCTGTCGCTACTTCCACAACACCATTTGGACAACCTTCCACACCTTCACACACTCCTTTTGGCAAGTCGGCAAACACTCCTGGAACTCCTGGAATTCCACACTTTGGCAATGCTGGACACAACTCCCCATCCCCTGCTCTGATGAGGCCTACGCCACCAGGCTTCGGCACACCTGGGTTTGGAGCTTCGACGTCAAGCATACCCACGCCTACGTTGAGCAAACCTCCACAGCCTGCGTTCGGTGCACCGACTGCAGTGGGTGGTGCTGGGAAAGCAGCCTTTGGTGCACCATCTGCGATTGGTGCAGCTGGCGGCTCTGGATTTGGTGCAGCGGGCAGTATGGGCAACAAGTCATCCCTATGGGGGACGCCTACCCAAAGTTCTGAGGCCAAGGCTAACCCTTTCTCTGGAGGTGGAGGGAACTCGTTCGGATTCGCCAAATTTGGACAGAATGGGGGTACGTCGAGCTTTTCCAGCTTTGGCAGCACTGGCTCTGCCCAAGCAAGTTCAGGATTTGCATCACTCGGACAAGGCCAACAAAAATCCGGTTTTGCTAATCTCAAGAGTGAGCCGAGCTTTGGTTCAACAGTCACTGTAAGTTCCGGAACCGGATCGTCGCTGCCTTCTTGGGGCAACACACCCGCCCAACAGAGCAGCTCGATCTTCGGACAGCCAAGCAAGTCTTCTTTCAATACAGCTTCGTTTGAGTCGAAGGCATCTGACATGAGTGACCCAAACGGCACGCAGCGGAAGAGAGACGAGGCCACACCGACACCCCAAGCCCCAGCATCGCAAGGCTTGTTTGGGCTTGCTGGTGGCTTCAAGCTCGGCACAACTTTCAAGAGCGACGGCACTGCTACCGACGATCCGGCAAAACCAGCTGCGCCTGCGAATGGCTCGTTCTTCGGAAGCGACTTTGCTAACACGCTTGGGACAACGGGACTCAAGCCCCCGGCTACACCCGCGAGCGAGCCCCCACAATATGTCTCCACCACACCAGCCTCACCACCAAAGCAGAAGTTGTTCCCGAGTGACACTCCTGCCAAAGACAGCGCAACCCCCAAAGCAGCACCTCCTGTACAGGAGCCGGCTACCCCTTTCGACGATGCCCCTCTCCCACCAGACTTCACCAAGTCAAAGCCATCCAAGGTCGATGACGCACCACTCCCTCCTGATTTCATGAACACCAAGCCCTCGCAGTCAAATGGTGACGATTTGCCCCCGCTTGCGGGTAGTCCAGGTGTCGAAGTGGAAGCTCCCAGTTCTTCAGTCGAGGCGTCTCCAATTGGCAATGGAGAAAATCACAGTGATTACTCTGAGGATGACCAGGACGATGACGATGATGAGGAACCCGATGATACCTATCCGCCAAACAACGCCTCAAAATCATACCAGCCAAAGATTGGTACTCAATCAAGCTACTTTCCCCCTGCGCCAACTCCTCCTGTCATGAAGTCTGGAGGTACCTCGCAATCCGGCCGAAGCACATCACCGGCTCAGAACTCTTTGTTCGGACAGCCCACTAAGCCCAATGGAACCCAGCCATCGTTTGGAGGTAATTCGTTGTTTGGACAACAATCTGTCAAAGCTCCCTTTGGTAGCAGACCTAATTCCTCATCTGCATCTGCGAAGCCCCCTTACCCACCTTCCGCTACCAACCGCTCTCAAAACCTTCGCTCGCCCAGTCCAATGCGTCCCAGCTCGTCTTCTCGCTTCCGACGTGAGCCTCTGGTCGCGCCTGGGGCTTCCCTTAGCTCTTCTCTCCAAGGATCCAAGCCCCCAACACCCCAGCCGCAGGTTTCCGATCTGGAGGACGAGGAGGATGAGAGAATGCGTGCCCAGCTTGCGCAGCCTATCGAGCCAAGTCGCCATCTTGAGGAATTCGTAGCATACCAGAACTACACAGGCGGTAAGTCGCCTAACAAGTCTGGTCACGCTGCTCAGATCGAAATGATATATAAGGACATCAATGGCATGGTAGACGCTTTGGGCTGGAACATGAGGTCGATCAAGGCCTTTACTCTATACCATCAGCAACCTCAACCTAACCACCAAGTCGATCGAGGCATGCTGGAAGATATTTTGTCCCAAGGACATGATGGATCGTGGTTCGAGAAGTTCACACTGTGTGAGATACAAGCATTGAAATCTCTCGAGGAAGATTTGGAGCAGGAGCTTGACGCCGGTCGAGTGCAGGACGTACTCGATAAGCTAGCACAGCTTGCTCGCCTCCTCCACGAGAAGGCTAAGCTGATGACTCGTCTCAACGATATTCGTCGCCAGATCATCAACCGCAAGGATCCTGAGAGAATCGAGGCGCTTCGCAAAGCACCCTTGCCAAAGGAGCTAGCGGATGGACAAAAGAGTCTGCGCAATGACTACGCTCAGCTACTCACATCGCTGCGCAAGGCTGAAGATGCCGTTGCTGTCCTTCGTTCTCGCCTTGCTACTTACAATGCCCAGGCTGGCAGCACCAAAGCTGTTCCTTCTATGGAAGCTGTCAAGAAGACAATCTTGAGACTGGCCAATCTTGCGGAGCAGAAGAACAACGACATTCTCGTTCTCGAGGCGCAAATGCGTAAGCTGGGTCTTGCCGAACCGAGTCGTCCATCGTCTTCCTCTTCACGCACTGGTACACCACGACAATCCGGCCGGACCAGTCTGCGTCGCAGTGTCGCTGACACACCATATGCTACACCTCCCACGGGCCATAAAAAGCTTACTCTGACTGAGTTGAACCGTCGCGCTCTTACCCCCGAGGTCGATAATACGCCAACTCCCGGGAAAGGCTACGGCTTGTTTTACACACCTGAAGGAAGTCCCGCAGCCGGCGGAAAAGATATTGCTCGTTTGTCAGACCTCGTCGACGAGAACATGGATACTTTGAGGGAGACGGCAAGAAGCAGGAAACAAGTTGCCAAGAACCTGAAAGGTGTTCTCCTGGAACGGGGAATCAAGGTCACAAGAGTCAATTAAGGGAGAGTGTTAGATGATGGGTTGGAAGGTCAAGATTGGTAATTCTGGAATTATGATTGTGTGTATGATTAAGCGTTTTTGGTGATACATTGCTGCAAGGTGTTCTATTTGGATAGCGATTGCATGGAGCTAGGCGAGGGATCTGCGTCGGAGAAGAAAAAAAAACGTTCGTTCACAATGGCGATTGCGCGATTGGATTCCTTGATTGAACATGCGATTTCTCAATTTGTGATTCATGTATTGGATTTCTTGATAGGTGTATATTTACTTCACATATGCGAAATGCAGAGACTTGAACAAAATAATTGTCCGCACTCGTTAACGGGAGAGGAGGAGTATATGACTGCTGATCCTTACCACATTGCAGCCCCCTATGTTCTC
This sequence comes from Bipolaris zeicola 26-R-13, assembly GCF_000523435.1. Classification (NCBI taxonomy): domain Eukaryota; kingdom Fungi; phylum Ascomycota; class Dothideomycetes; order Pleosporales; family Pleosporaceae; genus Bipolaris; species Bipolaris zeicola. The sequence goes on from NW_006912142.1 coordinate 89,157, forward strand.
AGGTTCGGCTAGTGAGCGGATCTATTAGATACCTCACCTCTATCCAACACCTATCGACCTGGTTGTATATACATATCAATGGATGAAGACAAATTTCGTGCACTGAAGTACTGTTTATGAGGTGTCTTTCTTAACATTTCATTCAATTCTATACTTGTCTCCATCGAGCCCAGCATCTATGCCGAGGGTATATATAAACAGCTCTCCACCCAAGAAAAAAAAGGGGGTATATATATATATATACAAAAAGATACAAGAATCATTCAACGCGTAGAGGATGCAAGATGCAAGATGCAGTAAACCATGCAAAGCAAAAAACCCCCCTCTTACTCCTCCTCATCCTCCCCCACATACCCCATATCCACCATATGCCTAACAATACCATACGTCGCAACTCCAAAATTACTCGTGCGACTCAAAATCGTCTTCGGATTAACATACTTTTAATACTGATTCAGCACAAAAGCATGCAACATATACGTCGAAGAAAAAATCCATTTCCCACTCGGTTCTCCTCCTACAATTCTGAATCGCAATTTCATAGATCTCCATTGCATCTGAAGAATGCGTTTTCTCGGTGCACCGGAGACGCAGACTTATCTTCATTGGGCTCAAACAGCGGATCGGTACTATCCGGGAACCAGTTGCGTTGGCGCAAATGCGGTACGGTCGAGGATCAAGACTTCGTTGGGGGATGGGGACGAGGCACGAGGTGATGCTGGTTATGCTTTGGAGGTTTGCAGTCCATTTGCTGTTGAAGCTGGCGTGTTGCTCGCGAACGACGATGCGGGTCATGGTGCTGTTGGGTTTGGTCATGAAGACGCCGTTGTTGATTGTGCTGTTTATGCCGCTGTGTTCGCCGGCGCCGCCGTAGTGGCGGCCGCCGATGAAGGCGAAACCTGTTGTCAGAAGGGGTGTTAGAGGGAGTAAATGTAAGACGTCCCAGTTCATGTAGATGCTTCCTTTTTTTCTCGATGGCGTTGATGTGCTGGTTTTCATTTGTGCCGGCGAAGGTGGGGGCGTGGACGGGGTTCCAGATCACGAGGTCGGCGAAGGTGTTGACGACGGCTTTGGTCCATCTGTCGCCTTTTTGGCCGGCTTCGTCGATCTCAGAGGGGCTGAAGTTGGTGTAGATGTAGACGCGTTCGGATTTGATGTAGAGGACTGCGGCGCAGATGTTTAGGAAGCTGGAGAAGGGGAATTTGAGGACAGATTTTTCGTCCTTTTTGATTTGGACATAGTGGACTATACTTGGTATGCTGTCTTGGTCGGATGTATCGGTGGACTGGAATATCCCATATTGCCTTACTTTCTCTAAGGGATGGACTAAGAGTGCGGAGACCGAGAGTGCAGCAATGATACAGGCGCCCGTTATGAGTGCAATGCGAGTGCGTGAGCGGGTAGTGGGAGTATCTCTGAAGGGCATATACTGATATAAGCCGCTTTGGGGCTTGAGAAAGCCTCAGTACGAACGCAATTGATCCAACATAGCGGTTGAAGTGAGGAAACGAGTGGGCCTGCCGTAAAGAAAAGACTCAATGAACTACATGGAACAATCAAAGAAAGGAGTTGGAAAATCGTTGAATAAAGAAGAGACGACACGTCTGACGCCCAGAGTTCGATGTTTGAGGTTAGGATGATGCTGGTGGTGATAGCCCGCGTCATCCTGTGAATAGGCCCGAACGCAGTCTGACATGAACGAAGCTAATAAGGTAAGGAGAAACACTAGAGGCACACAAGATCTGAATTGAGATGGCTAATCTCCATACTTACGTGAGGGAAATGGTAGTGAGGTTTCTGGCGATTCGTATATATGTGTATATACTAGCATGACTAAGAGTAGGCCCTTTTTCGAGTGGAAGCGTGCGGGTCCTGGCAGATTAACAGAATAGGCTGAATTTCATACTGTAGTCCCGCATTGGTACCTCGACGTAAGTAATCTGTAAGTGGGGGTACTACCCCTGTTGTATACCTGCGCATCGCATAGGCCTGCGAAAACGGGATCTGCGATCTTGGAGACGAACTAATCTCATCAAGGTGGTTTTTACTAATGCAAGATAATGTTGAAGAAGGGTGTCGGCTTTACTCAAAAGTATATGATTTTTTTTTACTTGCCAAAATGAGATTGTGGTGATGCTGATATCTGAATTGGGATATAGCAGTTACAACTGCCGGATGTTGTAATGGGGCTGACTTGCTCGATCCTCGGAAACAAGTAAGCTGAACCAAAGGTCATGTGACGCGCGCTACGTATTTAATCCGACTTGGCGACATGCGGCAGACAGCGCCTGTCGTAGCAGCCCTCCTCACATTATTATTAAATATACCTACCACCATTTCTATCGAGTTTAGCAGAAAACTTCCACAATGCTGGATGTAACGACTGAAGTTGTCTACCTGCCATTTAAAACAGGACTCGATCTGTCGGCGGGCGAGAAGAAAGAGATATGGGAAGATGTCCTTAGTACTATTAAGAGACAGCCTGGCGCGATAAGGGTACTTTGGGGAAGGCAGATTGAACACCCGGATACAGTCCAGCTAGTGATTGGTATGCTGTTCTCTTTTTGATAATATCTGGGGACGCTGTTTTTCCTCCTCCCTCCGCCACATGTTCGCTCGTCCACCACGCTAACTGCATTGAGACTGGGCATCGATGGACTTCCACAAAGCATTCATGGACAGCCCAATCTACCCGCCTTTCCTGAAAAAAATGGATGATCACCTTCTAGCCGGAACACCAGTCTTATATCATGCCAAGTTTCCCTTTGCGCAAAGCTCATACGGTGATCCATTTACTTCTCCTGTAACCGAATGTATCGCCGGCTTCTTTCCCGCAGACTATCCCGAGTCACAGTATGAAACCCAGTTTATAACTTTCCGGGAGGAAGCCCTCAAAACTAAGGACCTTGCTGCCGATGGCGTGATCGGCGGATGGAGTGTTGAAAGGCAGTCGCATGAGGCGTTGGGGGAGGGAGTAGAGGGAAAATTATTTATGATTTTCATTGGATGGCCAGATGTAGAGGCGCATATGGTGTTTCGGGACTCAGCCGATTTTGCAAGAGTAATTCCGCATTTGAGAGATGGACCGGTGGGGAGGAACATGTGGCATGTGGCGTTGAAGGAGCATAAGTGAAGACATGTTTTCTGGACCCGGAAAGGGCCAAATGGGCCTCATGTGTCATTTCTTGAGATTTAGTTCTTCTTTTTGACATATGATCCCTTGCAGGTCCAAACCGGAAGGAAGATTTATAGCATGACCGATATTCTGCTCAATGTTTTGCATTTCTTCGATATTGCACCCATATCAATCTTGAACTCCAAACAGATTCATAACCTCCTTTCTGACAACTTCCAGGCTTGGAACATCTTTTGAGATTTGTTGAAGATAATAGTTTGTCGTATAAAAACTCGCTTGAAAACATATTAATGACACCTAGAGGTGTTGGGAACTTCGTAAAGAGTGTCGGCCAAGAGTTTACCCAAAGATTGTAAGATTCGGAAGACCTGATGTCCTTCAAGGTGTAATTGCCAGGATCTCAAGCAGTATGGCGATAGGTTAAGAAAAAAACTGGAGCTGGGGTACCCGGGAAGCAAGTCCTAATCTTTGTGAATCCGACGTGGGTCAACCGGAAAAGACGAGAATCGTTCTTCCAAGCATCGATGATAGACTGTAATCCGTAGCTTGATGGCCGAGAAAGTATAGTCACTCATGACATACCCTTTGGCGGAAAACTGGAGTCGCGCTTAAACCCTTCCTTTGAAATTCTGCAGAACTTGAGCATGGCTAGCTGAGCCCACATGCCGTTCCACTCTTTCAGTTTGCGCAGATTGACCGCATCCTCGAGATCCGGTACCCAGAAGCCAGAGGCGTACTCGTCCCGTTCAGTCTTTTGATTAATCTCAAGCAGATTTTGGCGCGTGCTTGGCGGCCTTCCTGGACGGCGTTCTGCTTTGAGTTTCGCCAGCTCCTCATCATCTCTGCCTACATAATCTTCAATCATGGCCTGGATTTCGCCCACGCTAAGTGGCGATTCATGCTCTGTGGTGTATGATTGGAAAGACTTTATCCGAGACACTGCTATATGTTAGCTATCTGTATACTCACATCTCGGCATCAACTACACATACAATATGTGCGATTCTGGTTTTCTCGAATTTTGCTCAGGCGGTTCAGCTTATCATCTCTTTGCGCTGCGCTTTGTAGTCGCTTGGTGTCCCGGCTGCCCTCGTGGAGGTTTGGATTCTTGCCCTTCTTCTTGGCGATCTGCTTGTGTACCTTGTCGAGGCGATTGCTGACCATTTTGACCTTTTGCCGTTTTTGCAGCACCTGTTGGTGTATGGGGCAAGAAATTTTGGATAATGCGTCGGGGCTCGGCGCTGGTAATCACGCTAGTCGCCGAACTTGGTTAGCGTGTTCTTAGCGGGGCGCGTTCCTGCCGTGGGCGTGTATCCGCGATGAGTGCTCCACTGCTGCATTTAGACTGTGACGGCTCTCTCTTTCCATACCTCTCTTGTACACTTGTTCTGGGCGGCTTCTCTTCTATTGACACGTCTGCGTTTCACACCAGCATGTTGTCATAGTGTTCGTACTGCAGCCATTGTATAGGCTCGACGCGTGAGCGGCAAAGGGTCCACAATGGGCATCTCAGGTCAGCGCACCCAATCGTAGGCTGTACATCGCTAATAGAGGAACAGGTCTTCTCCCACTGCTGAAGTCAGTCCAGAAGCCAGGCAGTCTTAAGAAATATGCAGGCCAGACTATTGGCGTGGACACTTATGGCTGGTTGCACCGTGCAACTGCTGCCTGCGCCATTGATCTGGCCCTAGACAAGCCCACCACAAAGTATGCAGCTCCTGGCCCAGTGAACGAAAGCTGTTCTGACAGTCTGCTAGATATGTCGATTTTGTCATGCACCGTGTTCGCATGCTCATCCACTTTGGTGTTACCCCTTACCTCGTTTTCGATGGCGACAATCTCCCAAGCAAGGCAGGTACCGAGAAGGGTCGAAGGGAGAGAAGGAAAGAAAGCAAGAGGCTGGGACTAGAACTTTTGAAAGTTGGCAAGGTAGCCCAGGCGCAACAGGAACTTCAGAAGAGCGTAGACGTGACACCAGAAATGGCGCGAATGGTTATTGAAGAGCTGAAAAAGAACAATATCCAATATGTTGTTGCACCATACGAAGCCGATTCACAGCTTGCATATCTCGAACGCAAGGGAATCATCAACGGTGTTCTTTCAGAAGACTCGGATTTGCTCGTCTTCGGAGTCAAGTGTCTGATCACGAAGCTAGACAAGTATGGAGAGTGCATCGAGGTCAACCGGAATCATTTCACAGCCTGCAGGGAAGTCAGCTTTGTAGGCTGGTCCGATGCCGACTTTCGAAGAATGGCCATCTTGAGCGGTTGTGACTACCTACCCGGTATAGGTGGGCTCGGTCTGAAGACTGCTCATCGAATGCTACGCAAACACAAGACTGTAGATCGTCTTGTTAAAGCCGCCCAGTTTGATGGAAAGCTTAAAGTACCTGCTGGGTTCATGGAATCGTTCGACCAGGCAGAGAAGACATTCCTTTATCAATGGGTCTACTGCCCAGTCGAAGAGAAGCTTGTCAACCTAACACCACTTGGTGATGGGTTAAATATTGCCGACATGCCGTATATCGGAGAGGAGGTTCCACCCCACCTTGCCAAAGGTGTTGCTCTAGGCGACCTGTATCCGCGTTCGAAGCTCCCAATGGAAGTTGCTGGCAAGTCTAAATCCAGCAGCCAACCGCTGGTCCCCTCCCGACGGTCTTCAGCAACTATGCAAACGCCCGATGCAAAGAACACGAAGCCAATTGACTCCTTCTTCAAGCCCAAGCGCACACCCTTGGCTGAGTTGAGTCCGAACCTCTTTACTCCTTCGCCAAGCCAGCAAGTCTTGCTTGAACAGCAACGTAACAGCAGCGGCTGGGCTGCAGTGCCAGCCCCCATCTTGCGACTACAACAACAGTATCCCCCACCCCCCAGTACAGCGCCCCAGCCTAGGCGTACAATAACAGATCCGATTGGAGGCCGACGGTCGGTCCCTCCATCCAAGAGACCCCGGCTTTGTTCGGATTCTGTGTTCGAAACTCCTACCGCTGGCGGTGAGGGTGTTGTGCGAAGTCAGTTCTTTGCATCGTCCACACCAGAACCAAGTCCGACGTTGCATCGCAGGAAGAAGAGCAGGAGAAAGACCGACCAGGACATTCAACTCTATTCAGACCACTCAATCCAAGAAGGAGAAGTAGAAGCTGCTGATTTGGAGCAGACTGCATCTCAGCGGAAGAACAAGTTGCGAGTCTTCAGTGAAGTGCAGTCAAGTATAAGTAGCGAATCACAGTCGACGATATTTTCGAGAGGTAGCACGGCTCAATCTCAAGAGACGGCTGGTACATCCACGCCCGCATCATCTCCCGGTAGCCCAGAACCAGAGCCATCCTTTAGCACTGCGATATCTTCTCAGCTCAGCGATTTGCGGTCAAAATTTACCTACAAGGCCCCACGCATCCCTTCACCGACAAAAACAATGCCGCGAGTTGCTAAAGCTCGTCTAGAAAGGCAACCTACTAAGGTTTCGCAGTCTACGCCACCTTCATTAGAGTCTGGTTCAGCTTCTCTTCCCGAGACACCTGCAGAATCAATTCTCCCTGGTACACCGCCTCCCGCTGATGAAGAAGCAGACCTGGCGGACTCTGCTTGGACGGCTATGGAGTCTGAGGTTATTGTTGCTGCAAGTTCACCGCCCCCTGTAACACCTGCAAAGAGGAGGCGATCGTCGTTAAAAGGAAGCGAAGATCTGCTTGTACTAGATAGTGATGTGGAAAGCATGTGTTCGCCGCGGAAACCCATGTTTAATCTTGCTCGCTTTGCATTTGCCGGATAGTCTTTCGCACGTTGCAAAATTTTTGTGTATTATTACGATGAGCATATGAGTTGTGGTTTGGCGTTCTGGTTTGGGCGTGACTTGGGTGGGAGTATGGTTACTTGAAAAATCAGTGTAGCGGGACTAGAGACTTGAAGTGTTATGACATGGATCTTTAACTGTACATATCATACTCTTAATACCTATCTGTTCTTGAATCGCCAACCCTTCTTCACACAGTACTATTATCGGCAACCTAGATATGTCCCAGACCTCTTCGGCGAATGATAAGGAAAGCGGCGTCATGCTCTCGGTATCCAAAATCGACCATCTGCAACATTACTTTGGAGTGTTGCCTATGCGGTGAAATATCCCCCACCCTATAGTGTGTAACGTGGTTCACAAGCGAATCGCTCACCCAAGCGAATCGCTCGCGCCCCACCAGCGCGACAACTTCAACACATTATCACAGACTTTTATTACAGTTAATAAACTATTACAATATACTAAATTAATTATCAGAGTCGCTACTATTACTCGTACTATCTATCTC
>NW_006912143.1:0-41619 GCF_000523435.1 Bipolaris zeicola 26-R-13
GATGCTGACATCGGGGAGGGGTCCGCACCACCGTTTTGGCACAGATCCATCAAACTTCAACCAGACGGATACGTGTTGTTTTAGATCTCTCAGTACATGCTTAGGCGGAGGAGAGTAAAAGGCAATCATCGCGGTAGAAGAGAGCCCTACAGGGATGGATAGCTTTTCTGACGGGCTCGGCTTGGCACGAGATGATTGCCAGGATCGCAGCCGGGAGAAGAATCGCATTTTCGAACAGATAGATGTAAGTGTCATGTTTCTTTTCAATTGATACCATTGCTAACTTCATAGTTGAGATGGTGTCGGAATTGATCCGTGGTCGGGATGAGATGGGATGAGATGAGATAGACAGACCAGTGAGGCTCGTTTCTTTGCGCACTGGCTGTTGTTGCTGATTTCAAAGGAGAAGACATGGCGAATTTATGGGCATTGGAGAGCTTCGCTGCACTGCGGTAAGTTATACCCAATTCACTTTGGTTTTACCGCACCACTTACAAGTGGCCAGTGTCCTTATTGCAACCATAGTTCGTTGTATTGTTGTCTCAGTAAGTTCCAAACAATAGTCTTCCGTATTAGCAAACTGCTCATTTGTAGCCAGTCGCAACCGTAGTTCGCTGTTCTGCTGCCTTCGGTAAGTCACGCTACATATGCTTCGATCTTGGCCAATCACTTACTCGTAATCAGTCGCAACCGTGTTGAATGTACGGAAGGATGTTCCTATTGTGGAGTAACTGCTAATATGGTTAGGTGGTTGTCGTACCCAATGGAGTTGTGCCTTGTTGTCATATACCCATTGAGAGGTTTACAATGTAAGTTTCCTTGTGGCTCATCGATGGCCATATGCTGAGCAATCTTGTCGATTTTGGTAGTATTACCAAACCATTCCTGAGGGTTCGAAGCAGGGTCTCGCAGACGTAAGTCTCTCAGACGTAAGTCTCTGAGCCGAAGCTCCGAGGTTTTTATGTAGATGCTAACATAACTTGCAGCCTCACCCGATTTTTTACTTTGACTGTAGTCATTTTTTGATACCCGATTTCGGCAGGTTGGGGTGTGGCCTGCCATTCTTTTCTGAGATAATTGATCTGATACGCTATATAGCAAACAGAGAAGAAAAGTCAAGTCATAACAACGGCCCCCCACCGTTGCAAAAAAATTGGTTTCCTCTATGCAAAATTGTATGTGTGATGTTGTCATGGATGGATGCCTACGCACAGCCACGTCGTACCATGGATAGCACACGTTCACTCCCATGGTACGTGGCTACAACGCCATTATAAATACTCCTCCTCGCCCAATTTTTGCCAGAAACTATATTACTGACGGTTTTGTTCATATTCACACCGTCCGCTCACATACTTGAACCACTTCAAGCCGGCTACCAGACCGACACGAAACTCTATCGTATATTGTCAAGCATGTTCCCCTTTTTCCAATTACCCTGGGAGTTACGAAATCTAATTTACGACTACTATGTCCGCTGCGATGGCGGCTACGTGTACGATGTGGAAACGCGGAAACTTCGGCGAGCTGATGGAGGCCCTGTTTTTAATGCACTAACCTTGACATGCCGACAAGCTGCGTCCGAGCTTGAAGGATTGGCTTTCCAAGTGAACACGATCACATTTTCGGCGGCCTACACGGAGTCATTGCGTGATCAAGCGCTTTTGCATCACTATGTGATTCGTGACTGCAGCACTTTAAGAAGATATCTGCTCAGCGCGATTCGTTCCATGCTGTTTACGACCGAGATGCTCGAACTGACGAAAGAGACCTACCCCCAATTCGCAGAGCAGGTCGCATCTTGGGGAAAAACCGGGAGAAACATGGGAAACATGGAAAGCATCCACACTCGGGAACTCCGCTCGAGAACTTGGAAACACATTCGTACTCGGGAATTCTGGGCGATAACTTGGCACAATATCTGTCCTTGGAGATCCCGGTCCCTCGACCGGGAAGAGTACCGGCTTTGGCCTAACTTTGAAGACGACAGTGAAGCACGATCTATTTGGAGCGACTTTCAGATGTTCATATTGCAGCTTATGACGAAACATCCAGCCTTCAACGATGCAGTAAAGAGCCTGCGCCCACCCTACAATGTTCCTAGCAGGTATCTAGATCTAGTGCGACATCAAAATTCATACCTCGAACCCTGGCGCATCATCGAAATGGCTGAGCTCAAGCGCCTGGCAGATATTGTAGGAGTTTCCCAAAGGGTATACAAGTGCCATCCAAAGACAACATTAAGGTACTCTGCAGCTGCTCTGGCGCTTCAATTCTTCAATTCATGTACCGAGAAGGTCCGCAATTCGGTTCGTAAGATCGTTCTCATCGAAGACGAGATGTCAGTAGGACAGTCCCATACTCACGGTCGCGGCTTTATTTCACTCTGCCAGAAAAACAAAAAACTTCACGTCGAACGCCGCGTAAATCTCTGGAAGACCGTATTTGCACCCAGTTCGAGCATCCAACATAGATACCTTCACGAATGGTGGCGGGGAGTTGACTCTATGCAAAACGACCGTCTCCAGGCCTCAGAGGTCTCACAGTTAGTCGGGAATTGGATGGTCGAGGCTTTGGCATTGCCTTCGCTCGGAATGCCTGAGGGCTCATTTACTCTTGTCTTAGATGGAGACCCTATACCCGAACACACCTCTAAAGTCTTCCGCATAGTGCAACGAGACGCCGCTTGGCAAGCTGCTGTTGACTTATGTTATTCTCGAGGTCTAGTATCGAAACCTTCTTGGGCACAAAGTGGATTCGACTGCCGCTTTATTTTTGAAGGATTTCCCAAAGTAATGGAGACACTTTCCACTACTAGCTGTCTCATTAGATGTAACTTCGACCTTGGTGAACCTTACGACGTCGAAGCTATAATTGAAAACCACCGTGACCTGGATTGTAATGGATGGCATAGCCAATGGTTCAACCATAGTCCGTCCGAATTCCAGACGGAACCACCGCTGCCGCCATGGCACGAGCTTTGGTGGCTACGCGGTTTACCTTTGTAATTAGTTTGCCCGAGCTACCTGGTCCGAAGAACTTTGGTATTCCTTTCTAAGAAACGGAGCCTTTATCGGATTTGGTTTTTATTCGTTTTCGCAGTACAACACAAATATCATCTCATCAGTCTCCCCGTTGTTTTCGATCTCCTCAAAAGAACTGACATCGTGTTGATTCAATGGCGCTCACCCAACACAGCATGGTTCGTCGGGTTTAATCCAATTATGCCAAGGATTTACTGCATCGCCAATACACCAGCAGCCAGATGCTCAGATCCCAGTGCCATGACACGGTGCAAGCCAATCAAGAGATTGATTTCTGAGATGAATTAGCTCCGCTGCAACAACTGTGAACCTATGTACGAAATCTACTAGTTGTGCAGATGATTCTAGAAAATCCCGACGTCTTGGCCGAACACACCTCTTCGTCCAGCCCATGAAAGTGACCTGGGTCAACAGCCGGCTCATGTTAGCACGAAGCGCTGGTATACAAGCATCACGATCTAATTGATTCAGACCTTCTGGCGGAGAGTTTCTAAAATGACACCTTCAGTTTCCATAGCGTACGATCTCTATCAAGATAGGCCTCCAGTCATCCCGTAAGCCTCAAGCTGTGTATCACGGGCACGATGCACACATAGAAGGTCAAAGGCGTAGCCCATGATATCTTGTTTGGAGAGGAAATAGGCTCTTGATAATCTGCACAACTTCTTAGTAAGGTCCTTATCTATACTGTAGCAAGATTGGATATCGCTGTTTACAGGTCGAGGGGCGACTCGGAATCAAGGGAGACAATAGCCGAAAAACAATCGCTGCAATAGAGTTCGCTGGATATGAACCATCCATGCCGAACAGCAACACCAAGTTGCACCCGCCACCTGATCATATGCTAGTAGATTACGGTATTTAAAATTATTCTCTCTACGTATGAATTGAGCGACTATTTTCGCTCGCACTTTGAAATGCAATATAAACGCTATCAGACCGGTGCGAGGAAGAAGTTAGAAAGTGATCTGGTGTTTTGAAAGAGGAAATGTATATAAAATCCTGTTTATTTTGAGGTGTGGGTGTAGAGTTTGTTCACCACAATCATCTGTAAGTGTGATGCTACAATAATTACGTACGTACTAGTAGTAGTAACACGTGCGTTGCGCCACATCGGCTGCAACAGCTCGAAACGCCAAATCTACGCAAAGCTGTTTCTTCCCAAAACAAAGCGCCAACCACCATACGTCAAACGCACAATGTGGTCTGAGGGATTTCCAGGTTTCGAGCAAGTCAGCACTGACGGCAGCTCTCTCGGCAATGGAAAGAAGAAGGCTGCAGCTGGTGTTGGTGTTTACTTCGGGCCCAACGACCCAAGGTGCGAAAGCATCAGCACATCTCAACACGCTATGCGCACTGCATCATGCCTCACTACTGACTAGACGATGCGTAGAAATTATGGCGAACCCTTGGGCTCGGGTCCCCAAACTAACCAACGCGCTGAGCTCAAAGCTGTCTTGAAAGCCTTGCAAACGATACCCACCACACAGAATCTCCTCATTGAAACAGACTCAACATACACTATCTTGTGTGTGACAGAATGGTATTATAAATGGGAATGGAAAAGTTGGAGGAAGGTCAAAGGCGAGCCGCTGAAGAATCTAGAGTTGAATCAAACCGAGCGTTCGTCTCTTGGAACAGCGCAAGGCGATAGGCAGCGCAACGTATTTTCGTTGGGTCAAGGGTCATGCAGGCAATCCAGGCAACGAAGCAGCTGACAAGCTGGCTGGAGCAGGAGCAAGGTACGGTTCACGAGTGTTCTACGTCCCACCAGACCCATCTCTCAACACATGTGACATAGGCGCGAATACGTACGACTTTACGGCGAACCTGAGGAGGAGGAGAGGGGGCCGCGATGTACCTTGCGCGAGGCTCCGTTCGGTTGGAAGGTGGTGCGACACCCAGATGGAACCGAGACCCTCGAGCCGAATCCACAAGACGCGAATAATTACGAGAAAAGGCAGAAGGCGGCGAGAAAAAGAGAAGCTGAGCGGATAAAGGTTTCCAAATTTAAACGTAGAAGAGGAGGAAGCGCAGCGCAGCGTATGGCTATTAGAACCGCCAGAGCAGCAGAAGCGGCCAAAGCGGCCGAAGCAGCGGATGCATTCCTCGCGGAAATGGACCCAGATCTGACTTCAGACGTTGCGGCACAAAGTGCATAGTTGGTAAGGGATTCGATCACATCGTCATGATTGACAGCAGAAGCCAACATCTTCGAAGTCAACAAACCAAGAAGCGCCAAACGTCTTCTCACCCACACATCACCCTTCTCCAGCCACCGATGCATTCGTATCAAGGTACCAGAACCTGGCTCTGGTCTCCATATCGCTGCGGTTACAGCTTCACCCGCAAGGATGTGCTAGCGCGCGATCCGGCACCACAGCTTCAGGGTGATGGTAGTACATTCGTAGCATATCCTCAATCCAGACCCAGGAGTCGGACTCGGCATATTGGCGTGATGATAGAAGAACTCGAATAGAACATGGAATGGGATATATCCCTATTGGCACGTACATGACGGCCTTTTCCTTTTTGCTCACGGGCTCGCCTTTCAGCGCCTCGAATTTCATATGCAGAACCCATGCTTAGCTAGAATAACCAAGAAGGTTCGATATCAGTAGTTTTCAAATGTCACTTTTTTGCTGTTAGTAGTATAAATAACATCATGGCCGATCCAATTGATAAGGCGGGTGATATAACATAAAAGCAACCAATACATTCAAACAAAAAAGGGAATCACATTGCTGTTCTTGATGTAATCTATCCCATAGTTCTATGCCTCTAACAAGCTCTTGACTTCCTTAACCAGCAGCCGATCCTCAGCATCCTTTGCCTGGACATTACCCATGGTACCTGCCGCATCCATGACTCTCCACAAATCTCTCAGCTCGCCATTCATATCAGCGCCATATACTAACCACCCAACACTAATCACGCTCATCTTCTTATTGTCGTTCCACTCCTCCTCGGTACTTATGTTTTCGAGCAGCGAAGCGAGAAGCTCGACCTGCTCGGACTCTTCAAGTTCCGTCTCCCCGGGCAGGGAGTGTGAGGGGTTGGCGCTATACTTCTTCATCCGCACCTGGTGGTTGGAAGAAGTGATATTCATTGCTAGATTAAGGGCCGAGGCTTTGAGTGCGGGATATTTCTCATCGAGAAGAGCGGTCGTCAAGATGGAAATGAGATTTGACGAAAGCGGCTGTGAGAGAAGGTGCGGTACGAAGAGTTGTGAACTGAAGAGGTTGCACGCTAGGTGCAGTGTGGTGAGCCGGAGGGGATATGGTGCGCTATCACCCAGTTTGTCAACATGGTCGAGTAGATGGTGTACTGTCGCTGGTGTACCCGTTGCGCCTTTATGCTCCTCTGCGAAAAAGCCGGCGACACGAGCGTCAGTGAGCGCTATCCTAAGCAGGTCCAACGCAGTAAATAGGAGCTCAGTCGGAAGCACCGAGGTGATTTTTCTCAAGAAATCCGCAAACTTTGGGAGTTCGGTCAAGGGTGCTTCAATCGCTCCGGACTTCTCACGGGCTTGGATAAAAGCGACAATAGATGACACTGCAGGATCGTTTCCGGCATCTCCCATCTTCGCAACCAACTTCTCCAATGGCGGTACCTTTGTAAATCTGATAGGTCTTTGGTTCTGTCGCATGAGCAAAGGTGTGCTCTTGTCCAGATGTGGGTGAGGCGGAAATGCTGAATTGAGCAACATCTCTATATTGCTACGCAGCTGCCTTGGATCGGCTCCACTCCACTCATCTCGTTGTTCTCCCTTCAGATATGTAATAAATGTTGGAGTCGCGCGTACGTTAGGATATCGGGTACTAATCGAGCTGTCGGCGTGGCTAAAATCGATCTTGATGAACACACACTTCATCCCTGCTTCCGCTGCGAGTTGGTCGTATGGCTGATACATAATCTTGCAAGGAGCGCATGTAGAGCTAGTGAAGAAGATGATGGCGCAGCGATCCTTGGCGAGGCCAAGTAAGCGATCTACGTCCCTAAGTGATGTAACATTATTGACTTTGCCCGTGTTCATTTCTAGTTCAGTCATGCTGCCGGAAGAAGCTCCGTTTGCTATTCCATTCGACGCACTCGCACTTGATGGTTGTACTTGACCCGCATGGGGCGTAGGTGCCTGTACAATTGGTCGCATGGCGGCATCAATCTGCGGTTTGAGCATTTGCCCAAAGGGCGTGTTGAGAACGGTTTGTGGGAGAGAGGTGATATGATCCGGTATTCCCTTGCCAACAAGGAACATTGCAAAATCGTTTGAGAAGTTGTTGCAGTTATGTGCGAATAGATCGTATGACTGGAAAACATCAGCACTTGCTCATGGCATGGTGTTTGGAGTTTACTTACTTCGGGTGTGTATATCTTTTTCAGAGATTCTAGGTACTCTAGAATCACCTCCATTGGAAGCGCAGTCTGTCCCAGCTTAATAACCTCCATCGGCCGGCCGTGGTGAGTCGCTCCCGCTCTACATGTCTGCACTCCTTGTCCGAAGTAGTATTCTATGCCACCAAAGACGATAGACGTGTGGTATACAGCATCAATTTGTATTCCAAGAAACTGGCGAGACATGCTCTTCGCCAGACCCTAAATCCGTTAGTACCGTTGCTCTCTGAAAGACGTCTATGAGAGCGCTCTCCATTGGAGACTTACTTGAGATAGGTCGTACACGTAGAGTTCCACGTCCATGATAGAAATCACACGTAGCCAACTCTATCCGTCGCACAATACTACTCTGTTGTTTAGGAAGTTTCTTTGATTTCACAGTATGGTACAAGATCAGCGCAAGCCTAGAATCTTTAAGCTTTACGCGTTGGTGTGTCGATGTTGTGGGCCTTGTAGGCCTTGTAGGCGGAAGCGGTGACGTAAAAGAACATTCCCGAAAGTCCCACGCGGGCGATCGCTACGCGCACCGCCACATCTCTTCTCGCCACATCGCGCTAGCACCTGACCGTGCTGTCGGCAAAAGCCGAATCGTGGGGAAAGTCATAACGCATAATGCAACGACGTGAGCCCTGCGTCATAAGAAAGTTGCAGCCGATACAGATAGTAGGTTGTCTCAAGATCTTTCGCCGCCACTCTCAATGCCACTACTGGGTGGTCTGGTCCGTATAGGCCTTTTCGGCTAAACCACCTCGAAGCCAGTAGTTTGCGGGTGAGCAACGACTCAGGCCTTTCTACAGCGCATTGCTTGGGAGACTACTGTCGCAAAGAAGAGCGGTGTAGTAGCGAATGCAAACTGCCTTTTACATATCTTTCGAAATATGGAGGGTTTAATTAATTCCATGGTGTGTACTCACAAGCATGAATACCGGGGCTAATCCAAAATATCAACTACCGGCTTTCCGCCGGCGATAATAATGGAGAGTCAAGGAGAGTCAACGATACTAATCGTTTTCGCAATCGCACCATAAATTTTCTCCCTAGTGGTTGCATTAGGAAAGCGATGTATTGTAAGATCCTCAACTGGTATACAACTTCACTACAATCACAGTCTAGTCGTCATCTATCATCTCGCTAAAAACAGTTCAACAATCCAGAGTGACGATTGCCGCGCTACTCCAAGGAACATCAACCCTAATCACACCATCTTCACTTGCTTTTACGTTTTCTCCACGAGTGACATTGTTCAACCGAACAGGCTTTCCCTCATCCAGCTCATAGTTGTAGCTGTAGCCATCCCAAGTAATGCCCGTAATTGCATCACTTCCATTTGCAATCAATCTTTGCACCTGGGCCTTGCCTTCGGAGCAACCAGGTAGCTTCAATTCGTATTCTTCGACGGGTCGCGGGAATGGAGTTGTGTAGTTATTGTCAGTTGTATTGTAAGTGTGTAGGTCTATGAGTAGGATGCGAGCCAAAGTGTTGTTGATGTAAGCCGCATACTGGGTAGAGAACTCAGAAGATGAGTCGAGGTGAGAGACACTTAAATGATCTGAGGGTAGTTCTCGATGCATGAACGCTGCGACAGCCACGCTTCCATAATATGGCGGCTTCGTTCCTTTGGTTGTTAGATTTGTTTCGATAGGCTGCCATGCTTGATAGCTTTGGATTTGCCGTCAGTCGGAAATTGAAAAATAAGTGGTGGGAACAATATACTTACCGATAGTTGGCCCCTTGATGCATATGTGAGCGGGATATGTTATGTGATGCGAGGTACAAATTCCAGTCAATGCCCCACAACGCTGCTCCAAAAATGTTGCTCAAACCCGGTCGTCCTTGTCTGGCGAGCGAGTTGTGCTCACCCATGATAATAGGAATGTCTGGAGCCGGCGCATTTTCTGATTCTCTGATTCCTCTCGACAGGTTGAATTGAGCCTCTGCCTTTACTTTAACGTTCGTGTGGTTCATCAATGTGCCTTGCAGCGTGATTCCAGGAGAGGTAGACACGCCCATGTAGTGATGCAAAGTAACTATGCCTATGTCATCATCCTTGTTGATACCTTCTCTCCATGCTTTGACAGCATTCAGAGTGGCTATGTCCACAGCTGTAGGGCCTGCGAAGCTCGGTCCCATGAACTTAACACCAGCGAGTTCCGGACATGCTACTTTAACAATATCTTTAATGGCCTTAGTTCCATTCAACCATTCAGAAACGTAATCCGCTTCGGTGTAGTTGCGGGGTCGGTGGCCAGCAAGATTGAAAAGATCGGGCTCGTTGCCATACTCCCAGTACAAAAGATTGCTCCCGATTGCCTTGCAAGCATATGAGGCGGAATGAAAAGTGCCAGCTCTCTCGGCACTAGAATTGGCGGCCATATTGAGACCATGAGCATATTTTATACCCTTAGGCATAGTCTGGTAGGACTCGAAATAGGACGGTCCAAACGTGATGATGGTTGGGTAGTCGGCCGAGAGCTCTGGTTGAATGATACCAATTATGTTGGTCTTTTGCGATTCATCGAAAACCGCCCAGTCCCTAAGTCCTCAGTTAGAGTAGTGTCTTTTTGTGTATGCAAAAAGCATATAATTACTGTGTATTTCCTCCCACTCGAACATATGGCATGGAGCCTTGTAACTTGCCCAAGTTACTCAAAAGGTTTCCGGTGAAATTATTTGGATTTGATAGGTTACCTGGCAGTAAAGTGTAAGTACTGAGCTTTAGCAGTAGGATTTGTGATTCAAAATACCAGCAAAATCGGGCCATGATGAAAACTCGAATGAGAAAGAAACGAATGAATCCAGAGGAATGCCGGCATTTTGGGGGCTTGAGTGTTGAATAGCAATCGATTTAGGTCTTGAAGGTATACGAGCAGCCTCTACTTCCACGAGCGTCACAAGGCATGACAGTAGCAAAGAACGATTGTTGGTGAAGAACATTTTGCCTACTGGATACGATACTTGTGATACGGAATTATCCCCTGCCACTTATCAACGCCTTCGGCGATTGAATATTGACCGCATCGTGCCGCGGCCTTTGCACGACGCGTTACTTGTCCCGTGACTTATGACCCATCTGAACGATCTACACGTGGTGTGGGGAAGATGACAGGGATAATGACGAGCTGAAAGGCGGGGTAAAACATAATCTTGGAGGCGGAGGAACAAGAAGTTAGTGCATTCGCGCCATTAATAGGGCCAGCCCCCACTTCCCGACTCTCGTTGCGGACCATTATTTCGGCACCATGCTTCCTATTCTTATTGAAGCTGCCTGGTTGTTCGTCATACCGAGGTTAAATCCTTGTCTTTCGTGTAGGACGGCATTTGATAGCAAACATCGCTTAGATATTTCACAAGAATTTGATTGAGCGTTATGTCAGCTGAGTTGCAGCCTAAGATATACCGTGTAGACGAAAGATGGTACTGATAGCCCGAAGTCAATGATGAATGGCTCCTGGCTGCGAGCAGCTAGAGATGTTGGTGCTCATCATGTTGTGAAGGACCAACCCATATAAGAAGGAGAAGTTTACGTAGCATTTTGTGTAGCATAGATCTGATGAATGATAACAGGAAGTCTTTGAGCCAATTAGATCGCGTTATTTTCTCGCGAAGGAGAAGCTGTCGGGAGTGATGGTACGTGCTATGCAGCGGAAGCTGCATGAAGCGCGCGCCGCACTTTATACTACGAGAAAACACGCCAAAGGGCGTGTAAACACAGACTTTGCGGTTCCATGTCTCTTTACTGAACTCGTCCAACGTAAGAATTCGAAAAAACAATTAGGCATTTTTTAGTAAGCATAAAGGGAAAGCATAGCAATATTACTCCTCAATAAGATCGTCAATGCATCTTGCTGACAATCAAGTATCTTGCGATTGCCGCCTTCGCTAACCTCACATAAGCAATATATAACCTCCTCGTTGTGTGACCACACCTACGAATGCCCAGCCTCGATGCAGTCGTGCGTTCCCCGCGTAGTTACATGCGTCACCCTATCTATAACACAATCGTCTTTCGTTTAGCCCAAAATCTTGCGCATGACGATAGGGCAGATATAATTTCTCTCGAGCTAATTCTAGAAACTTGTCTGACTCCTCGACCGCCGAATAGTGAATGGATAATAGCAAGAATGCTTTGATGCACATGTTCGTTACGAGCGGCTCACGGGAACAAGCTCACCGATCAAAGCATGATTTAAATGGAGCAATGCTGTGCAGGTATCCCCAACATATCATTTCTGGCTCTATCGTTGGTTGTTGCATCTGCACCATGTATTTACTGAAGTGCTTGTGCAGCTTGCAAAAGGTGCATCATGTGAACGCTCTGCAGTAATTTGTCCCTTTGAGGCAAATGGACGATAACGAACAAGAAGATATTTGGCAGATCTCCCTCTTTATAAGTCGTATCCTCAATGGTTGTCCTACCCTTCTGATCTTCTTGTTTCCCTTCCAATCACTTCTCTTCATATCCTTCATACCACTTGTTTGAATGAGAAAACTGTAGCTTCACCATGTCGCTACTTTCTACTCCAAACATCGGTGTCGCCTTTGGCGTTGCCGCGCTCTTTTTCGTGATCCGCTATCTGCTGGTGAAGAGACATCAGCTACCTCTTCCTCCAGGTCCCAGAGGCCTCCCGATCCTGGGTAATATCAAGGACATGCCTAAGGTCAACGACGTCGAATGGATGCATTGGCTCAAACACAAGGACACCTATGGTCCGATCAGCTCTGTCTCTGTTCTCGGCCAAACGTTTATAATTGTCAATGATGCAGACATCGCACTGAAGCTCTTGAAGGACCGCGCACCAAACTACTCTGCAAGGCCGAAACAGGTCTTTAGTGGTGAGATGTACATCTAACCGAATCCGAATTGATATTCTTTCGTGGAAGCTAATACGAACAGGGTGGGCTGGAAGAATATGTTGGCCATGCTGCAGCCTGGTGCCGAATTTAGACAGCAACGTCGCAACCTTGCTAAGATTGCCGGATCGACTACCTCTATTGCAGCATTTGATCGTATACAAAATGAAGAGGCAGCACATTTCTTGCTCAATCTCTTGGATAGCCCCGAGAATTTGTTCGATCATATCAGAAAAGAAGCTGGCGCGGTGATATTGAGAATCACTTATGGGTACACACCCAACGCGCGAGGTCCGGACCCACTCGTTGATATGGCGGAACAAGCGATGACCGACATTGGGATTGCAGGTGTGCCAGGAAAGTGGACCGTTGATCTACTACCGTTCTGTAAGCGAAAAACACGGGTTGTTGGAATACTTTCTCAGTTCTGACACTCCCCTAGTACGCTACCTCCCCGACTGGTGTCCAGGCACCGGCTTCAAAGATGTAGCCCGAGAAATGAGAAAGAATTTCTTCCGCAGCGCTGAACAGCCCTACAATTGGGTCAAGGAACAGATGCGAAACAAGAAAGCAAAAACGTCCTTCTTATCCCAGGCCATTGAGTTTCTTGGCACAGAGGCTTCGATGGAGGATGTTCATAGATGGTCCGCAGTCTCCATGTACTTGGGTGGCTCTGACACAACAGTATCGGCCATTATGGACTTCTTTCTAGCCATGGCTATCTTCCCAGATGTACAGAAGAAGGCACAGGAGGAGCTGGACCGTGTGATCGGTGGTGATCGATTGCCGACTATAAGCGATAAAGCTAGCTTACCGTATATTGAAGCCATGGTCAAGGAGACCCATCGTTGGCACCCTGTTGCACCGATGGCTTTGCCCCATTGCCCCTTAGAAGAGGATAGCATCAACGGGTATAGGATTCCGAAAGGGGCCCTCATCATGACTAATATCTGGTATGTTCCTCACCTCTTACTTTATACTGGTTTCTTTCTTATCTTATATATCATAGGTGGTTCACCCACGACCCTGCCACATACGCAGACCCAATGAGCTTCCGGCCCGAACGCTTCATAGAAACTCCAACCCATACCGCCGAACCCGATCCACGAAACTGGACATTCGGTTACGGCCGTCGTGTCTGCCCCGGTCGCTATATCGCCGACAATGCGCTATTCACAACCATCGCGCAATCGCTAGCAGTGTTCAGTATTGAGAAGCTCGTTGAGAATGGGAGGACAGTAGAGCCGAGAATTGAGTTCAAGCCTGGTATTGTTAGTCATCCAGTTCCATATCGTCTTAGCATTAAACCAAGGAACGAGAGGTGCCGTGAGTTGATTGAGAAAGCTGAACAACTCTACCCATGGGGTGAGAGTGATGCACAGACACTGGAGAGTATGAACTAGGAAAGGGTCATGGCATGTACATGGTGCAAGCTGAAGACGAATGATAGTAAGAAATTGTATCCATGTGTTACGTTGTATAAGCGTGGTGATGGCGTCTGCAGCTGATGTTGGACATACTCGTTGAGGTCGTGCATCAGGGTTGGCGTAAGATTTGGGATGGGGCTCACTGAATAAAGACAGCCACGATCCTCAGTGAATACAGCATCATGTGTCGGATGGAAGAAAAGTCACAACAAGACAAAAATATGTTTGCCTGAACCTAGACCCCAAGCCAATTCATCGGCTTGACGCATCGCGGATCTAAGGCGCGTCATCAAAATATAAGATGACGGACAGGTATTGATCTTGCTTCCCTGTCCACACTTGCCAACGGAAGGATAACTAGTTGGCAAGCTCTAGCATAATTTGGAAGCGGAATGAGATGACCGAAGTCAAGTCAAAAACTCTCCACTCATGGTCTGCCACACTCGTCTTGAGTATTGCAAGGCACTTGAGATAAGAGTAAAGCCCTCAAAAGTCTCTCTATTGTGGACTCCTATGAAGTTATAGACTGAACGTCGTCTCGTCAATGTAAAGCCTTTCTGTTTCAAACTCCATAGTCCACAATAGAGAATGTACAACATCCAAAGACATTGTACCATGTACCAACACCACAAGTAGACACTTGGCCCGGGCGGTGGCCAGGTCTGGTCGTGCTCATTTTGCCAGAATTTCTTCTTCGCAAAAAAAAGCTTCTCGCAATGCGGCTGGCGCCAGACTGCGAAAGGTGTCAGAACATGGAGCGATTGTGACAGGTGTGGTGGTTACATCCATGTTCACTGGTCGCTCTAAGAATCAATAGCCATTCGATCAGCTTGATCGCAAGGCTTGTGATCCCTTCACCGCATTCCGTCCTCTGACCAAAGTCGGAGGTCGCCGCTACGGGAAGTGAGGAAACCGAACACCTAACGGTTTGCCGGTTCCTCGGCGGTTGTTCTGTGCAGTCCAAGTACGCTCAAAACGAAATAGTTTACGTGTCCGTATGGTTCCAGATGGGCCGTGGTTCCAGATAAGAGCTAGGTAGCGTTGACATGATTGCATTTCTAACAAGACATTCGGTTGGTGTGCAATGCAGTCACTCCGAACTCTTTGCGGGATATCTCCCGAGTTTGATGCTCTAGCGTGAACGGAAGATGAGCTAGGCCTAAACGTTCAGGGTTGAGACTTGTGGAGGTTCGCATCATGCATCTGGAGATCTAACCAGAGAATGATGCTACACCTTATCGATATGGAATCCATTGGTCTTCAGACCATGGGTCCCGGACGCAATAAATGGCGCATCAACAGGACGAAGCGGATAGGATCGATATGCCGAGGTCGAGCTTGGTAGGTAGAAATGATTGAAAGTCTCGTCAACGGATAGAGCAAAGGAAAGACGGTGGCTCCGAAGGCTCCGAAGGCTAGAGAAACGGAGATGTATGGAAGTAGGAGGGACGTAGGTGCGTTGCGAGATTTTATATCGTCATGTAGATGTGGGTGGCTGGGCAAAGTAGCCGGAAGCGAGGATTTTGGCGTCGGTCCGTGCAATCGCGTCATCGAAACGATCAGGGCCCATGTTCATACTGACCATACAACGAGATTCTTCCAACTAACAGAGCACAATGGTAAGATGGCTACGACCGACCTTGTAGTATCCTATGCGCGTACTAACCAATTCAAAGCCACCAAAGCGCCGCGGACCGCCGTCCAAGGCGCCTGTCAAACGGCCATCGAAGCTCGCCAAAGAAAACGGCCTGACTGCAGAGCAAGAAGCTGAAATACGCGAGGCATTTGGCTTGTTTGCCGTTTCGCATCCTGACCACGAAGACTCAAAAGAAGGCGTACTAAAGAGAGGCGATGTGCGAAGGTGCCTTATGTAGGTGACACTTGAATGCGCCTGAGTGTATTACGCGCTGACTGACGACGGTGAAGTTCTCTCAACCTCGCACCGGACAAATCGGAAGTGCCATCCATTCTCTCTACAATCGATCCCCTCAACACCGGCTTCGTTAGTTTCGTACCTTTCCTGTCATACGCCGCAATCGCAATACATTCCAAGGACCAAGGGTCTGACGAGGACGACGACGATGAAGAGGATGAATACCGAGAGGAGAGTAATGCAGAAGAGGTCAAAGCAGCATATCGACTGTTTACGCACGGTACTGCAGGACCTATTACACTGGCGCACCTTAGAAGGGTTTCCAAGGAGTTGAGAGAAGACGTGCCAGATGACGTCTTGAAGGATATGATTCTTGAGGCGAATGGCGGGGTTAGGGCTCAGGGTAAGGACGCTGGTGGTGTCAGTCTTGAGGATTTTGAAAGTGTGATGAAGAGAGCTGGGCTATCCTTTGGATGAGAGACGATGATGCAAGGAACGAAAACACGATAGCATGGAGTTTTACATGCAGGCACGGATACGTCGAAGGAAATCTCGAGCTGCGGTATTCCAAAGCATTGGATCTACAAAAGACAGTCGGTGGAAAGCTGGAATGTTGCGCGCATCCTGTGCTGCCAAGCACATGTTGGTACTGGGCACGACGGGCCACGATGCAATTCCACACTCGTGAAATCTAGGCCAGAGTCGCCTTATCAACGCAAAGCATGTTTCAGTGGGAAGGGAGGGGAGTGTTGGGTAGAAGGAATGTAGCCATTAACGCAACAACAATGCCGGAGAAAGGAGTAAAGGAACGAATAGAGTTTGGGCACTACAATCTTGTAGATGCAAAGAGGTTGGTTCTTTGTATGTTGAACCATACTCAATCGAAGTTAACATCTGCATCTACATCTGCATCTGCATCTACATGTGCTATGCTACTATGTATAGCATTGGCGAATGGGCTCGGCGCCGATAGAAGGTGAGGCGGTACGAGTGGGTTCCAAAGTTCCAAAGTCCCACAGGTGGCTGCCAAGATGCAGGGACCTTACGTAGCAGGCACACGAAGACGGATGTAACGGCGCTGCGTATGTAACAGCAACCGCACTCGATTACACATCCCCTCCCTGCTTGTAGTACTGCTGTGGACGGAGACTCCTTTTGTACGCTTGTCTCCTTGATGTGTTTACGTGTCTTCGTCGCCACACCACACTAAACCATCCCGGGAGCGCAGTGCAGCTGAATGCCCGCGCCCTGACCTGCAGTCCCTTTTCTGCCCTCACACCTCTCCCAGTTCCATGTCCAGCGGCATTGAAGTCAGCGGAAGCCAACGACGACCCGGCATCTGGTCCTACTTTAGTTTCTCTGGCCCACGCCGTCGTGTCTCCGTCTCCCTGCCTCGCAACTCGGATCCCAATCGCGGCGTCGACGACGACGACCCTCACGCAAAAGCCGCTAGACACTCCCGCAATCGCTCATCCTACTCTGACGCATTCATGAACGAACACAAGGGCGGCGCCGTCATGAATCAAGGGCAGCGGCTACGCTACCTCAAGACGGGGGGTGTCATTGCCTTTATACTCCTCGTGTTGTACTTTATTGCGCCCAGCGACCGCATCCCAAGACCAGGCGGTATGTTCATGACCTGCTACTCCGTCATTCACGAGCTAACAATGGCAGCGGTATCGAATGCCCCTGGAGGCAACGCAGCAGCCGGTGACGCAAAGGCCGAGTGCACCAAGTCCTATCACAAGGACAAGCCTCTGTACCAGTATGCCCTCATGATCGACGCCGGCAGCACAGGCTCGCGTATCCACGTTTACAAGTTCAACAACTGCGGCCCCAGCCCCGAGCTGGAGAAGGAGGATTTCAAAATGACACCTAAGAAGGAGGGAGGATCCGGTCTGTCAGCTTACGCGGACGATGCAGAGGCTGCTGCGCGGAGTCTTGATGTCCTCATGGAAGTTGCTCTCCAGAGCGTGCCCAAGGAATACCAATCTTGCACTCCTGTTGCTGTAAAGGCAACTGCCGGTCTCCGCAAGCTTGGTGAGCAGAAGAGCAATGACATTCTCGCTGCTGTGCGTCGTCATCTCGAAAACGACTTCCCCTTCCCGGTTGTGTCTGAAGAAAAGAAGGGCGTCGAAGTCATGCCTGGCGAGATGGAGGGTGTATACGCATGGATCACGGTCAACTATCTTCTCGGCAAGATTGGCGGTCCCGACAAGAACCCTACGGCGGCAGTCCTTGATCTGGGCGGTGGTTCCACACAAATCATCTTCGAGCCTACGTTCCCCGACACACCCCGAGGCGGACTGCCAACGAAGCTCGCAGAGGGCGACCACAAGTACGAACTCAGCTTTGGCAACCGCAACTTTGACCTATACCAGCACTCGTACCTTGGCTACGGTTTGATGGAAGCCCGCAACAACCTGCACAGCACCATTCTCGCGAGCCTCCACGACACGCACAAGGACAACCGCGAATACCTCAAGCAGCCCATTGTCAACCCTTGCATACCCCCTGGCATGTCGCGCGAGATTGAAGTCCATATGCCCAAGGGCCACCCATTGGGCGACTCGCTCACGGTTAACATGACGGGACCCTCTACCTCTGCGCCAACTCAATGCCGGGGTTTGGCAGAAAAGACTCTACACAAAGACGACGAATGCGCGATTGCGCCGTGCGCCTTCCGTGGCGTCCACCAGCCCCCCTTTGCGCAGACTTTTGCCACGGAAGCCGTGTACCTCCTCTCATACTTTTACGACCGCACACAGGAGCTCGGCATGCCCGAGTCGTTTACCCTCCGCGAGCTCCAGGACCTCGCGGACAAGGTGTGCAGCGGCGAAAAGGGGTGGGACGTCTTCTCTGCTGTGCCCCAGGCCTTGGATGAGCTCAAGGGCCGTCCCGAGTGGTGTCTCGATCTCAACTTCCAGTTTGAGCTCCTCAGGAGTGGATACGGTATGCCTATTGACCGTGAAGTCAAGATTGCAAAGAAGATCAAGGGAAATGAGCTGGGTTGGTGTTTGGGTGCTAGGTAAGAAATCTGTTCCCCCTGTTTTTTGTTTTTTTTTGCTTTGATTGTTGGAATTCGTGGGCAACAGAACTAACATGTGTAATAGTCTTCCGTTGCTCGAGGCCAACTCTGGATGGCAGTGTAAGATTAAGCAGGTACAGTAGATGATGAAGTGTGTTTGAATTGAGGAAGTGGATAAGAATCTTAATATAGAAGGTGCACTTGAGATAGGTGCTGGTGACGAACTTTCGGTCTATTCCCTTTTTTTCCCCCGCTGCGGAAGCAAAAAATCTATGGGGAAACTTGGGGGGAAAGTATGGGTTTAGGCGTTTTTCTTCTTCTTCTTCTTCTTCTCTCTTTTTTGCTCAACGAAGTGCGGGGGGATTGAAGGCAATGAACAAAAAAAGAAATTCTGGAATCATTTTACCAACACTCACATTTATGGATTTATCCACAAGGGGGGGGGAGGGCAAGAGGAAATCATGAATTAGGTTATTTTCACGTATAGAATTGTTAATAGATGGGAAGAGAAAGAAATGAAGTTCTTTTTTTTCTTCTTCCTCGTCATAGATCTGATGGTATATTTCCAAGGAAACAAAAGACATTTTTTTTTTCGTGGCAGGATATTAATGAAAGAAAGAAAAGATGTGTATATATGTACATGCGCATGACACTTCCGAATCTATGGCTCTAATGGTTGTTTCGTCTAGAAACTGGAAAAGAAAAGAAAATAAGAAGAGAAGAGAAGAGATAAAAAAGGGGGACCACATCTACAATCCTCGACAAGCATCTAATCAGAAAGACCCGATATTCCCCTTGGTATACATAGTCTGCCTCCTCTTTGCGCGATGCTGATGCCCTTCTACCCCATGCCGCCCCATGCCCATTCCATCCCCCAACATATTATTGACGCCCGCCCTGGCCTTCCTAACGGCCCTACGCTTGGCCTCTCTCCGCTTCAGCTTGCCACTCCAATGCTTGAACTTGCGGATGATACGATCGGCCATGAGCACAAGCAGCGTGACAAACATGACGGGGACGGCAATGATCCAGAAAAAGGCGTCAGAGTGGTGCTGGACGCCGTTGAAGCGGGCAAAGTTCTGGCCAAAGTAACCAACGAGGAAAGTGAGGGGCAGGAAGAAGATTGTGGTTGCGGTGAGGATCTTCATGGATTCGTTTTGGTAGGCGCCCATCATGTTGAAGATGAGATCGATGAGGTTGTCGGCTGCGCGGCGCATCTGGTCAAGTGAGGCCGTGATCATGATGCAGTGGTCTTCGACGTCGCCGAGGTACGTGTGGGCGAGGGGGCTAATGTTGATGGATGTCATCGTCTTGCGCGTAGCGAGGTTGGAGTTTGTGTGGGCGAGCATGGATTGCGTCATGGGGTCTGCTTTGTGGTCGCGCAACGAGTTGATGAGCGAGACTATGGGCTGGATTGTGTTGCGCAGGATGGAGAGCTCCGATGTGAGGAGATAGAGGAGTTGGCTGTGGTGCAGCTCGGGCTCCTCGAGCACGTCGAGTTCCAGTTCGCCCATGGCGTCCTCGTAGGCGGCCACGACGGGTATGGCTAGATCGACAATGGCGTCGATGATGGCTTGCACAATCATGCTGCTGTCTTGGCTGCGACGGAGAATGGTGTCTTCGGTGCGGAGACGCTTCAGAATCATGCCTTCGACATCGTCGGCCGAGTGCTCGAAGAAAGAGATGACCGAGTTGTCGGCGAGCAAGAAGATGCTGACCTGCTCAACGCTGACAGTCAAGTGCTTCTCTGTAAGCGCCGAATGCTGTTCCAGGTAGACTATACGGTCGAGGTTGTATCCACCACGGTAACGCTGGAGGGTACGGACTGCAGCCGTTGCTGGAGGCGTGGCTGTTCGAAGCCTTTCAAGAGGCGTACCGTCAAGCTGCTTCTCTATACCATCCAGGGCGTGTATCATGTCGTCCTTTTTCGACTTTGCCCCGTCATTATTTCCCGAAAAGAGCATTCTCTTTGCCTGTTTGAACAAGGATGGCTTTCGATTCTTCTTTTTCTTATGGTGATGGCTGGAATGACGTGAGCGGGAGCGCAACCGAGAAGCCTCATAACGTTGATCGGCGTCGTCCAAGTCCGAGTCGGAATCGCTTTCCGAGTCTTCGTCTACGGGGGTGCGGACGAGCTTGGAGAGAGTCAAGAGCATGAAAGCCTGGTCAGAGTACCAGTCGACCTTTGTCCTGCTCTGTGGGCTCATCAAGTCCTCAATGGCCAGGCGATGCAGCTGCTTGTGGTTTCCCAGGGTGCGAATTACATCCCAGCTCAAGCCATTGACATTGATCCATCGCGAGGTGACCCAGGCCTCCTTGGGGTGTTTTAGGAATTCCTCGAGCGTGTCGTTGTCGAGCTCGTGGCACTCGACCCTCTGGTCGGAAAAGTCGACTACGGTGATCTGGCAGGGGGCATACAGATGGTGGTAGTTTGCAGATTCATTGTCGTTTTTTGTGTCGACACCGGGCTCGGCGCCAGGTTCCTGATGGTGGTACTGGCGGGTGGGGGATTGGTAGTGCTTGACGGTGTGAGATCTGGTGATTCGGCGGCGCAGGGTTGAGTCTACAGAACCGCGGTCCGGGGAGAGGAGGGTGTCGGGGTTGGTAGGGACAGCGCTGGTCGCGGTGGCTGCAGTGGCGGAGCGGCCGCGACTTCTTTGTTCTCCATTGAGCTGGGTGTCGAGGGTCAATTGCGGAGGGGCAGCTGAGTCGGAGGCAGGACGCTCGGGGTCGGTGGGCGGCGGAGGCACAGAGGCAAAGTCCTGGACCCGCGTGTTGTGGGGAGAGGCCGACATAACCGGGCGGATGGAGTCGATGGACGGAGAAAAGCGCGTGTTTGACGGACTTGTCTTGGCTGCTTACGGGGCTGGGCAGAAGGTCAAGCAACTAGGTGTAGATTCGGGGCGTCGATATATTGTGCAGTTCGGACGTTGGCGAATACGGGATGGCAGCGGGCGGACGGGCAGGCTGCGAACAGTCCGCCCATGGAGGCTACGAGGTTGTGAGGGAGCATGCTGTCTTAGCTGGTGCAGGGTTTCACCATGCCATGTCTCGCCATGGGCGCGACGAAGAGTGGGAGGCAGAGCAGTTGGCCTGCAGCATAAATCCGCTGACCAACCAAAGGGGGCATCACTGTCAGCGGGCAGCAAGAGAGCAGCAGCAGCATATAGGCATAATTAGGGTGTAGTGGTAGTAGTCATAGTGATAGCATGCACCCGGCCGAAAACCAACGTGTGCTGGCATGAATGCAGCAAGCCGCTCAGCCGGAGAAAAAAAAACACACGTCTTAAGCACGCCACCTGTGTGGCGCAAAGGGGGGGGTTGCATTGGGCAGAAGCGAGTGCAGAAGAGCACATAGGATAGGGTGATTAGTGAGATGATTTGCAGGCGATATTTGGGAGCTGCGACGGGAGGTGTTGGCGATAGATTTGAGCGCGAGCGGGCGGGCGTGACGCATGAAATTAGCGGTTCGAGACTGCCCTTCTCGGCCGGCGGTGCCAATGCTTGTGCTTGACCGTGACGGCGACTAGCAGGAGCAAGTGCAGGAGCGAGGGCGTGCAAGTGCAAGTGCAAGGCCACGCCTTCCCTCCCCGAACCGCCTCTTGCCTCCCCCATCCATCCACCCATCCATTCATCCACCCACCAAAGCCAGCCCAGCCCAGTCAGTCTCAGCCAGGCAGGCAGTCTGTAGCATAGCACCCACCCACACCCACCATACCCACCACCACACTACAACCACACCACACTACACTACACTACTGCCACCACTCATACATACATACATACATACACTCTGCAGCCTTACCGCGATCTACATCCACATCCACATACATACATAGACACACATCCTCGCCTCTCTGCACGCTACCACTGTCCCCTCCCCCCCAGCCTGTCGCGTGGCCCGTCGCCGGCAGCGCCAGTGTGCGTGTGAGTGAGAGCGTGAGCGAGAGGGCTCTTGCCTCGACCCACCCCCCCAGCCCGGAGCACTCAATCCATCTCACACATCCCGGCACCCCTAGCAGCAAGCAAACAAGCCTCATCTCCCGCCGCAAGCTGCCCACTCTCCTTTTCGCTCTCCCACTCTCTTCATCACCGCATCCCCATCAGTCCCGGCTGCTGCTCCAACCGTCAGCTCGTCGGGCTCCCGTGCTCCTTCTCACTCCCTCGCCGCCCACCATATGCGACACTAGCCCCCAACCCGCTAAACACCACCCTTCCCCCCAGCGTCCACCCATCCGCCACGCCCACCAAGCGCCACTGCAAAGACGCCCGCCATGCGCGAAGTCAACTTCAGCATCCCGAATGCCAACAAGGCCTCGGTCGGCATCACCACAGCCCTCTACGACCGCCGCGCCCTCGACTGCACATCGACCCTGCCGCTCATCAACTCGCTCAACCACCTCGCCTACCTCACCACATCGTCGGCCCGCATACGCGACATCCTGACCGTCGATGGCGGCATCGAACGCCTGATATGTATCCTCAAAGAAGGCCGGAGCAAGGACATGATGGACATGTGGAAATGGAACCTCGCCTTCCAGTGCATCTTCAACATCGGCGTACGCGGCTCCGAGAGCGTCAGGACGCGTGTTGTCGAGGCCGACATGGTGCCCGTCATTGCCTCGATTCTCGACAATTACATCAAGGTTGTCGACAAGATGCGGGCCAGAGCAGAGGCCGAGATGCACAAGTCGTCGCGCCTGGGAACCTCGAGCCGCCACCACTCATCACGCACCGGCGAAGCTGCCTCCAGCTCCGCCCACCGAACAGACCGGTCACGACGCATCATCCCCCCTCCCATCGAGATTCCCCGGCCCCTCGACGCACCCCTGGCCGAAACTACGCCCGTCCCGACCTTCTCACTGAGCTCACCACCAGAGCGCACCACCTTTGCCCGCGGCCGCCCTCCTCACCACCATCACCACCGCAGCCACGAGAGCCGGGCACAGCTATTTGGCGCTCCAGCCAACAACACACGCAACCTCACCCAGCCCTTGGTCACTGCCCTGCCTTCCATGGACACAGCACCCGACGCCTTCACCCTACGCCCCGTGCGAGATGCCGACCGTCTACCCTCGATGCTGCCTGCCCTACAGGGGGAGATGACCTCCCAACCAGAGTCACCCACCACGCCAAGTGCCCCGCAAGCACGTCAGACCAGCCCAAGAGCGGGGCTGGCCAGAACCCGTCGCCGGCCATCCATTCGACACCAGTTATCCGTCTCTGGCGAGTCGGATCTCGAAGCGCCGCAAGACGACATGTCGGCAGAAGCTCCCACTGCGGCGGGCCCGGCTGTAAACGAACCAATCGTAGGCATCCAAAACAACGAGATTAACATGGCCGATATTGTTGGCAACGCAGAGATGCTCGATGCAGGCAACACTCCCGTTCCCATTGCAGCACCTTCCGAGGGTACCGACGAAAACAACGAGACCTTCAACATTACCCACCGCCCAGCCCTCGATGGCAGCATCATCAATCCCACAAACACCCCGCCCAACAACCCCATTACCGGCTTCTCTCCTCTGCCCCCGACCATCAACGTTGTAAACACCAACCCCCCACCACCATGGTACCCACGCTATGCCCAGGAACGCAATGCCTCGGCTAGTGTACTGGCTGCCATGCCCCGTGACGAGGATGTCCTCATGTCTCTGCAGCTTCTGGCCTACGTATCAAAGTACTGCAACCTACGATCCTACTTCCAAAAGTCTCATCTGGTACCCAAGCTCAAGATTGGCATTGAACTTTTGGATGGCGAGGCGTCCACTCCAAAGGCTGCTGACGAGGAGGAGGAAGAGCTCGAAGAGTATGAACTCCCCGACGACTTCAACATCTTCCCTCTTGTCGAGCAATTCACCGTCCGCCACCACACATCAGACATGCAATACTGGGCCAGTGTTGTCATGCGCAACCTCTGCCGGAAAGACGACTCCCGTGGAGGCATCCGGCAATGTGCATACTACCAATGCGGACGCTGGGAAGAGTACACGCGCCAGTTTGCAAAGTGCCGCCGCTGCCGGAGGACAAAATACTGCAGCAAAGAGTGCCAGAAGAGCGCGTGGGTCTTCCACCGCCACTGGTGTGTGGCCGCTACCTAGGATATGCGGATCATACCTATTCTTTAATTGTTGTTTTTCTCTTTTGGAAATCATCCGTCATCGTCATTAACATCATCATCATCATCATCATCATCATCATCATCATCATCACCGCCAGTGGGATTGTTCATCATCTCTTGGCTGCATATCGCATGGCGCTGGGCAAACTGCTTTCGTTTTTTCTCATGTTTTCTTTTGTCATAATCTTCTTTTCCTCTTTTTTTCTATTTTCTCTGTTCAAAGGGTGCAAATTAATTAATGAGCGACACGATTACTGGATACCACACAAACAAGTTTTACACAAAACTAGTACCAAATCAACTACTAGTCAGAATGCTTCTTGTTCTTGTTCTTGTTCTTCTTCTCTCGGGCAGCCATTAAAAAGGGGAAATCCAAGGGGGAGTTTGCAAAGCAAAGTGCGCAAAGACTGTCTGAAGCAAAGGCCTGCAAAGGCGATAAGCAGAGCGAAGAAGCAAAGAGAGAGAGAGAGAGAGAGATCACTATACCATTTCATTGTTATTGTTTTTTTTTCTGGAGCGCAGCATTGTTAGCATTTGGTAAAACCGGAGTAGTACAGGGTTTCCCGGCGTAGTGAGTAGTGTCTGTGTGTTTATTTCTGGTGCAATTGAAATGCCATGCATGCATTTGGACTCGTCTTTGTTCGTCTGTCTGTCTATCTGTCCGTTTGTCTGCTGGGTCAGATTTCTCTGTTCTTGTCTGTGATGTTTTTAATTTGCAAGTGTTTGATTTGTAATCCCGTTTTATTCCTACATACGTATAGATTGATGTTGAATTCAAGTAGTCTGTTCATTTGTCATCATCAAAGAGAAATCTGATTAGTGATTCTTTTTTTTTCCCTCCAAACCCTTTACTTTGTAACACCCAGTTTCACCATTACTCTATCCACTTGTGAAACAAAAAACCCATTTTTTCTATCATTGCTCCCTCCTCCATCTACACTCACTCACACAATCGTAACAACCACCCGCTCCCACTTCCCAGAAACCACCTTCTTCCCCCTCCACCTCTCCGCAACACCCCCAATATTCCCCGCATCAACTGCCACATCTTTGACATTAATCCGTAACTTCCACACCCCGACCCTCTTCCACGTTCTCTTGTTCAACCCAGCAGGAACAAGCATCAGCCCCACAAGCCGCCGCTGGATATTCTTCGTTCCCGCAGTCCGCACAACCTGGACCTCAGATAGTAATGCATAGATTGCGTTGCGAGGTGGGGAAGCCCGACCAGCAGGGTCATCAGGGTAGTATTCCAGCTCTGGATCCCAGCGGAAATGGCAGTCAGCAGGTACTGTACTGCTACTTGCGATGTCTTGCATCTGCACTGCCAAATCAGCCGGCCAATTGGATTTGACTGGTAAGACGCTCGTCTCGAGTATTATCTGCGTACTCGAGAACTCGTGGGCTGCGGTGTCTGGGGCGTGGCGTGCGGCGTGGCCGGGGAACTGGAATCCCCGTGGTTTGGCCCAGAAGATGTCGTGCCACACGACAAGATGTGGTGAGTTGAGTGCTTTGGAGCGGACGAAGAGCGAGTCGTCGGCTAGGAGGAAGGAGACCTGGTAATATCTGTACATGGGGATAGAGAACCAGGACCAACTGGGTGTGTCGGGTGGTGGCCATAGCGCTGCTTCAGCTTCTGCTGCAGTCTTTGCGGGAGCGTCTTGTGGTATTATCTCAGGTGTCCAGGTGAAATCTAACACTTGATTGCCGTTAGGAATCTAGTTCTCGATGCGGACGAGCCATGAGGGGTTCTTGTCTATGTGTCAGAGTAGCGCAGTGGGAAGGATCTCGTTCCATAGTCCAGTGAAATATGTCATCTGGTTTCGATGGAGAGATGCACAAAACATGTCTTCAGACACAACTACGCGGTCTTTTTTTTTTTGAAAGAAAGAAAACTTATGTTCGTCTCTAGATAGCGAGACGCACCCCATCGCGGGACAGTTTTGCGAATCGGACCTTCGGAATTATATAGTTACTAGTTTAGAGGGCTGCAATAACGTTGCACAAGTCTATTGCTATTATTATATAGGACGCTAGCCCCTGGTGAGGATCTCTATTATATTGCGTATATTATCAACTATTTCTTCATCGCCATTAATCGTACACTAAGGCCTTCGCTAAGATTTGAGAGACGTATAGGGCTAGTATACACTATAAAAATAATACTTCTGTACTTAAAAGCAATGTTAACCTTTATTGAAGTAGACGCTAGGAGTTTCGCTAGCTAAAGTAGAAGGCCGTTGAAAGCCTTAACATATAAGGGACGCTCTAGCTATGTTAAGATACTAACATTATACTATATAGAATTGTAATAAATTTAAGGCTACGCCTACTCAGAAGATCCTCTAAAAATACCTATAGAGTATAGCATAGCCGTAGGTCTAGCATGTATTTATTATACTGTCCGTGTGCCCGTGCCGCCTGCGCCGCCTAGTAGTCCAAAGGTTGCAGCTCGCTTCCTTTATGCCCTCACTAACACGAAGTATTATAGACAAAGCTGGCTACGTACTCATATAAGAAGCCCCTATTAGCGTCCGTAAGTCGTGCCACGCCCTCACAGACTACCGCGACGTTTCTCACATTGCCATCCCCGGGTGTAGTCAACTATCCTGGGGGATCTAAGGGGACCTACACCCTCAGGAAGTCTGCATATACCAGTCGCAAAGCACGAGTTGCCTTGGGATTGCAGCCAGAGATTACATGCAGAAATTCCAGCCCATCCATCGTCGCCAAGTCACTCACCGAGAGGTTTGTACGACCTGGGCGCCCGGCCTCTTGCAACTCGTTGGACACCATGGGTGTTAGATAAGAGGAAGCTGCATCAAGGCTAGTCCTTGGCACTAGCTTGATGAGATACATATTCCATACGAACCTTACGTGCTCTCCATGTTTAGCGAGCCTAAGAATCATCCACTACTACGCACACGAAGGTCCTGCCCAAGAGAACAGCATTGTCTGCATATATCATTATGAGCGATCCTGTCGACCCTCTAGCCAACGAGACCATTGCTCGTACTTTCGTTCTTCGCGAGAAGATTAATGCAGAGTCCTTTTTACCTTATATGGACATCCACGCCCACGAAAGTCCTCTGGTTCAATCTGAGTCGGGGAAGCACCGCATATATGAACGAGGGACAAATGGATGGGGTATGTTAATGGCCTTCATGCTGTATCAAGTCCATTCACCAAAGTTGTAAACATTGACTTAAGATTGCATCACAGGCTTTACCGATGTTCCAAGTCCGGTGAGCGGAGAGAACGTACGGGCCAAGATCACCGGTTTACGTAACAAGACAGAGTCATATGAAGTCTATGACCGGGTTTTTGACAAGCAAATCCACGGCCAAAAGGTGGAGAAGACAGTCACATTTGGGGATTTGAACAACTACTCGGCAAACGACAAACGC
The DNA here is from genome assembly GCF_000523435.1 of Bipolaris zeicola 26-R-13. Classification (NCBI taxonomy): domain Eukaryota; kingdom Fungi; phylum Ascomycota; class Dothideomycetes; order Pleosporales; family Pleosporaceae; genus Bipolaris; species Bipolaris zeicola. Next base: position 28,147 of record NW_006912143.1, read on the forward strand.
TACAACGAGGACTACCATTTTGCCAGTAACAACTGTCAGGACTATCAGGAGCAGGTCAGATCAGAGCTACTGGCCTTGCCAGTACACAGATCTTTACGTACAACAGCTACTAAGAATGCTCTCAAGTTTCTAGCCTCGCCGCAAACCAGGAATGATGTAAGTGGCCGGTTCTCTGAGAGTGCCTTGGCACCTAGTGATTCTCTCGCCCAAATCTCCGACTCAGACGGCTCTCACGGTATCGACCTCGACAGCACCACTCTTCCCTCAAGTCATGATATTTCCGGTCATGGGAGAGCATCTACAACATCCCCGGGAAATCAAGCCACCGGCTTCGATGATATAATCGATGGTACTTTGCCGTCTCTCTTCGCAGGTTAGTATTAACGACGGTTCTTCTCTGCACTAGAAGCTGACACTCTCACGACGAACCCCCGTCATTCAGCTCTTACAATAATTCCTTGCCGTCCTTCTCGTTCGCCGAAGCTCAAGCTCAGTCCGATGCGAACGTAGAAAGCGAAGCTCGCAGGAGAGCCAGCCAGTTCGAGACTCACGCACCTGGCATATTAGGGGCGGCGGAAAATGCTGTGAACTGTTTCCGCCAGGGCCAGTACTTTACTGGAGTATGGAATACAGGTATCCTGGCTTGGTCATGCACTGTGCTTTATAGCACAGGTGGTGCAGTGTCGATTACTGTAGAAGCACCACCGAACTCAGACGGATCTCCTAGGGTGCGGCTAGCAGTCGCGGGATTTATCAGTCTTGGATGATGCACATATGCTTGACTGCAAGCATTAATTTCAAGGATACCTTCTTGGCATCTAAGGAATTTGTGATGACGGAAAGTTGCCTGGATTTGTAACTCTTGTTGTATCTCGTCAGCCATACGAGCGCCAAGAATGAGATTGAACAGAGCCAAACGAGATGAATCAATCAATGGAAAGCTGGAGGAAGGCTACATGGAAATGCAATCTAGATCCAAGCCACAAGCTACTAAATATGGAGCTTATAATGTGCCTATGATTTATTTCGCTACGGAGAGTGGCCCACAACATAAGGCTAATACCGGGGCGGCATTCGGTCCTAACAGTTCGTCGTAAAAAGTGACGTAAGCATCGTCGTATAAAGGTCTTTTGCGAGGACATCAATGTACGTGGACTCAGGGTATGGTTCTTGGAATATCTAGGCACGGTAAGGGTAGCGGCTGATTGTGTTACTTTGCCAAAACCATCAAGATTGTGTTGTATGAGACGAAGCCGTTGGGTTGTAGTTGATACTGTTGCATGCAGCTCAAAATAAGCTACTTCAGGGATTCGATCTGAAAGTTACGCATGTTGTAGTTGCATATTCTCTGTACTCGTATGAGTCGCTATTGCAAGATCTGCGCAGTACAACCCCACCAATGGTGCAAACACCACAATACATATAAACACTCCACCTTTCTCTTCCACATTCACGTCTCGACCGTCTAGTCAGACAAGCAGCATCTCCCTACACAAGAAAAAAAAAGTAGAGAATCACATGCGCTGACAGATAAAAAAGGGGGCAAAAACAAGAAACCTTATGACGCAAAGTAAACTTGACAACACACTCATTCCTTGCCTCCCCCCTCTTCACCCCAATGATCTTCCTACCCCCTCATTCCCACTTCCCCCCTCAACTCCCCAATCCTCTCAACGCACACACAAACTCTAAAATCAACATCGTATCGATCCGGTACCATCCACTCCCACCACACCCCCCGACACACACGATTTACGCTACGGATTACCACGGAACCTTACCCTCAACCGACTGGTTTCCGATGTCCTAATCCTTTTGTGGCGAAAGACACACACACACACACACTCTTGTCAGATTTGCGTATACGGTTTTGGGTGAGTGAGAAAGCTTAAAAGTTTAAAACCGGGGTTAGTAAAATGTGTGTGGTACAGGGTGTCTGGATGGGGGAAGGGAAGGAGGTGGTGGTTAGAGGATTACGTCAGCGTGAGGAAGGGGAAAAAGAAAGAGAGATAGTATAGATGGGAAAAAGAGCCGATCGGGGATTAACAACGTATAACGCTATTGTTAGTACGTAAGTAGTCGTAAGCAAAGAACCAAGTTGCCAATAGGACATATGTATTAAGAACATAATACGGAAAGTATTCCCAACATCCTCAAACAAAGAGAGGGATGCCGAATACCAATAATATTTCGCAGCATTTATCTAATCATATTCTAAAAAACGTGCGTGCTGCTACTATGCGTGCCTCGAGATGTTCCTGCTCTCGAGATATGTAGGACGGAGCGTAGTACAGAGTTATATCAAAACAATGACCTAGTTTCCCCTTGTCTAAGCCCTTTCCCTCAAACGCCAGACATGATTATAGGGGTAATGGTCTAATGTCATATATATATACCCAAGGGGGGGGAAACGCCCGCTACAAAGACATAAATACAAAATAAAAAATGACGTCGATGGTTGGCGTTGGTCGTTAGAGGTAGGGCCGCACGTGGCACGAGTGATCAAAAAAAGTGCCGAAGCACACGAGACTAGTGCTGTGGGCGAGTTTAGAACAGGCCAAAGCTGTCCGTGCGTGGCGTTAAGATGGGCCGGAATGTGAGTCAAGACACTCTGAAACGTTAATGGTCAGAGCGTACGCCAAAATGGCGCTGACGTATTCCGACTTCATAAGTGGTACTGATGAAGACCGTGAATGATGGCATGCACAAACCGGTGCGGTGTGAGGTTGATTTGCTGAAGAACAGCAATGCTCAGATGACGTTTCAAAGAACGCGGTTTCTGAAATCATCGGTTAGCAGGATTCACAGCATTAAAGAGTGGACAATCTCACTTTCGGAGCGCTGTTTCCAGGCTAACAACACTGAGCTCGGAGTCGTCGGGCAACTCGTTGAGAAGAGGCAGAATGGAAGCGAACTTTTCGCCGCCCTTGTATGCCAGGACAGCAGGGAGAACATCGCGGTCGAGCTCTGCTTCCTCGCCGTGCATCTTGACAAACCGGACAGTGTCATTGCGTCTTGCTACCTCACGCATGAATACGCAAACTTGTTGGTCAAGCTCAATCTATTTGATGTTAGTGTGTTGCACATTGGAAGGGTATCGCTGCACGAACCTCTTCAGAATAGATGAAGACAAGCACGGTAGTACCCGAGGCGGTCTTGTCAACGGCATCAAGGTACCCCTCACCATCGACTAACGGCATGGTACCGTAGACACGACGGCTAGGGCTATTTGTCCTTGACCGCATCTTCTCGCCAACATTCTGCAGCTCCTTGAGCCTGGCCTCACGCCATTGGCGCATGAAGCCCTCGTCGGCATCTTCGTCGCTCGAGGCCTTGTCGTCATGGTAGGCGGAAACGGTGTAGGATGTAGGCGGGGAGTTCTTCTTCCAGGTAAAGCGTCTTGCTTGCTTCTTGGCCTGCTCAAAGGCCTGGGCATCGGCAATGACACCCTTGGGGCCCGTGTTGGCCTCTGAGCGGCGGTTGGGCATGTAATAGTTGGCACGCATGTCGGCGGGAATGTCGAGTTCGTCGTCGGTGTCAATCTTCTCGAGGTAGTCGGCGGCAGCACCAGGGGACTCTGGCTCGGAGACGTCGCTGTCGTCGTGGCGGTCTTCAGGGTGTCTGTCGTCGTGGTCCTTGTCACGAAGAAGCTCGTTGAATTCGTCTTGAGCGGCTGAGGTGGACGGATTCATGGCGAAAAAAAGAAGAAGCGGAGCGGAGACGGTGGGAACGGGGAGGTTATATGTGTGGAGAGGTGCCGGGTGACGCGTTGATGGTGAAAAAAGGAAGGGGTATGTGTGCAAGGTTGCTGGGAGTCTGTTTGGGGAGTCTGGGATGGAGGAGCGCCGGTGACAGGCTTGGCGGGGCTATTTTCGAAGCGGTAGCGTGGGTTTCAGGACCGTGATTGGCTGGTGGAGGGGAGAGGAGCAGCGAAAATGCAGGGCCAGGGCTGGAGGAGTGTAGGACTCGGACGCTTGGGAGGGTGGTGTTTAGGGCTGGGAAGGGCTGGCGAGGGCTGATGCTGACCGGAGGGCCACGCGACGCTCGAGGGCGACTCCCCACTCGGCCGACATAGGGGCCGCCTGTGAGCAGAGCGCCCGCATCTCTCGAAACGGCGCTCGAGGGTCGAAACGTGCTCTCGTGCTTACTCGCCCAATTGGCTGCTCGCCGGTGGCGCCCGCTGGCCCACAGCATACGCAGCATGTCCAAGGCTGAAACATGGGACCGAGCCATCTGCTACTCCTCCTTCGGCGCCTTGTTTCCGTATAGACAAGATCAGACAAACGTCACCTGTACCCTCTGCCTTGCTACTCTTGTGACGCCTCGAGTCGTCTCAGCTGCACAGGGGAAACCAGGCGGAGGGCCATGGAAACGGGAGAGTTTTGGCCTTGGCCACCCCCCAAAAGGGCTGACGAGAGAGAGAGAAAGGAGCAAGACTTGGTTACCATGCTCACTCCCTTACTTGCTCCTTCACGCCCTCACTCGGGGAATGATCGACTTGCTCGTACCGGGGTGGAGCGCTGTACCCCTGGTGTGTGGGTGTGTGTGGGGCCATCCGGCTATGCACAACTTCGACTGACCTTCTAGAAGCATGAAGCTGGTACTTGTTTATCCTCCGCGTCTTGCGCACATGGCAGGTGCTCTCCGATAGCCGTCAATGCCTGGCAGCCGTTTATGCCTTATATCGCGGGTATACAAGCTCTTCCTGGGTCCATCATTTCCCCAAACTTGATGATGCATTGCACTGCCCAACGCTAGAAATCGCCATCCTGGTTCCTGCTTGTCCATGGGTCGCGCGTCTCCTGGTCTTTTTTCCAACGCTTGTGTGCGCATTTTAACTTCGTCCTGACAAGGCTACAGGTGCTCCTATCACTCCAGTTAGCGCCACCATGTGCGTGATTCTAGGACCCTGGAGCTGTTCCATCCCTCGGCGTTGTGTACTGTTTAGCGGTGTGACATTCGGCTGCCCCATGTCCCGGGGACAACCTGGTTCCATCTTTGGGCTGTGCGCCAGTCACGAGTGCGAGCACTGCCCATCACGCATATCCCAGGCACGGCACTCATCCCCTATCGCTCAATGCCTCAACAATGCATCTCTTCCCACGGCCACCGCACAGCTCAACGCCATAACAACACCTCATCAACGTAAAATGAAGTACATGAAAAACTCGCTAAAAACTACCTATCCCGCCCTGGCTCCTGCCATGTCCTCCTCCCACTACCAAGCAAAATCGTACACATTCAAATCCCATGCACAAGCCAGCCATGATACATCGCTTCTTCACTGCCCCATCAATGGAAAATTACAGACCCATTGCATGCAGACCAAAATCCAAAACATACACTATCCCCACCTCTCCCCCGTCTTGCACCCTTAACCTCTCTCTCTCTCTCCTTCCCCCCATCCCACCAAACTGCAACAACAACCCATCGCTTTTTTTAGACATTGGGCAGAACGCAACGAGAATACACGGTCGAACGAAGATTTGAGACACACTACGTCTTGCTCATCTACGCCCGACCGCCTATCCGGACATCAACAGACAAGTGCGACGCAAGTGCTTGCCTTGCCCAAGAAACTAACACACACCAAAGGTATGGAAAAGGGAACGTAGAAAGAAAAAAAGTATATGAAACAATTGAAGCACGCAAAGGAAAAACCTCTCCGGGCGCCTAAACACCACGTGACAGGAGAGCCGCGTCAATGTTTCCAAGGGCTGCTGTGTATTATAATCTTAGAAGTAGGGTAGAGCTCTCAGAAGACTCCTGGGTAAGTAAGATGCAACAAGGGGGTATGGGTATGCCAGGAGTTTGCAAAGATTGCCGTCATCGATTGTAGGTTGCCAATATTAGAAAGAATAGGCGCACACGTCCGGTTGGCGTCGTTACATGGCGTCGTGGGTATTTGGTCGTCTTGGTGCGCTTACGCCCAGATGCGCAGCTATTCCGAGTTAGTCGTTTCATCGGCCAACAGCAAAATAGCAACACTTACCATGGAGTCCCATGAACCAGTGCAGAGACTGAGCGCATCGTTGCTGACGCCCAGACAGCTGACACGGTTGTCGTGTCCTTGCAATGTGCCTACACGCTCACCGCGCAATACGTCCCATACCTGATAAGCTGGTTAGCGTACGGACAAAAAACAAAGTGATCAGCATTGCCCTTACCTTGCACTCAAAGTCATCGTAACCGGCAAACAGCAGACGACCAGAAACGGAAAAGGCTACAGATGTGATGCCGCAGACGGGCTCGGGAATCTGCCAAGATTGCACATTAGTAATCAATATACATGACAATTCTCATCGTGTCACATGGGCGCGTACCTGGTATGAGGCTAGCTCGCGGTCGGCACGGATATCAAACAGGCGACACGAGGCATCGTCGGAGCCGGTACCGAAAGCGTTGCCGTTGGGGAAGAACTGAATGGCATTGATATCCGAGTCGTGCGCAGCAAACGTCTGCACACACTTCTGCTGTCGGATATCCCAGAGCTTGGCGAAAGCATCGCAAGCACCAGATACGAATTGGTTGTGGTCGAGCGGGTTGATGCTCAAGCTCATCACGTCGCCAAGGTGATCGGCAAACTCGTGTACCTTTGAACCAGTCTCGAGATCCCAGAGCACGCACGTCATGTCGCCCGAGGATGTGAGGATGCGCTTGTCGCTGATGAATCGGCAGCAACTGAGGTATCCAGAGTGGCCAGACAGTTCGCGTGCCACGCGTGTCGGACCTTCTCGTGCCGACAGGTTGTAGATGGAGCAGATGTTGTCGAGGCCACCGCAGGCAACGTAGTTGCCCGAGGGCGAGTAGGCACAGGTCATGACCCACGAGGAGCGGAGGGGAATGGCATGGACCTTGTTTGTTGTGTAGGCATCCCAGATGATGAGCTTGCCGTCCTGCGAGGCCGAGACGAGATGGCGGCGGTCCGTCGACCAGTGCATGGCGTAGATTTTGGCAAGATGGCCCTTGAGGGTGCGCTTTGTTTTCATGGTGAGTCGCGGCAGGGCCTCGACGCGATCTCTGGCAACATCGCGGACTGGAGCAGCGTGTTAGCAGTGGACATGGCAGACGTTGGGATGCAGCGACGGGCATTGACAGGCGCGGATCACGTACGGGTTGTGTCAGCGAGCTCATCCTTCTTGCGCTTTATCCGGTCCTTGAGCGCCTCAGCGTCGCGTCGAGCGAGCTGGATCTTCTGTTGTATAGTTTCCTGGTTCATGTCGGCCATGGGGGCAGGCGTTGAGGGCGGGTCAGGTCAAGAGGGCAGGAGGCGCGAAAAGGCGAGACGGGCGGATCCAGGGGCCTGCAAGGAGCGCGGTGGAGACGGGCGGGTGAGGCGGCAGGCGAGGAAGCGATGGACAAGTGGCAGCAGCAACAGCAGCGGAAGAGGGCGCGCAGAGCGAAGTCAATTGCTGGCGCGGAGACTCAGCGGCAAGCAGACAGGCGGTCGTGGGGGTGCGTGAAGATGGAAGGGATGCGAGGGCTTTGGAGATGGGCGAGGTTACAGGAGCGGCCCGGGGGTGAGCTCAAGCTTGGCTTAGCCGAGAACGCCAGCCAGCGCTGAAGATCAGAGGCCGTTCGTTGCGGTTGGCTGTGGGCAAGGGTGCGCCGCACGGCAGTATTGCGGGCGAACGGCAGCAGCGCTGAGGGGCAGAGCAGATTGCCGAAGCAGTGGGGGGAGTCTATGTAGTAGCAGTACGTACGTAGAGGAGTATAGTATGCAAGTATGTATATATCCCGGGTGCAGCGAGCGATAGGGGAAACTGTGGGAGCGAGGGAGCGAGGGAGTAGGAGCGGGCCTTTTTTGCCCCGTCGAGACTGGGACGCGGCATCGTCCCTCTCGTGCGCACACGCTTGACCTTGACCAACAAGGCGCGCCTGCTGCAATCTCCTGCAGCGCGCCTCCCTCTTTGGGACCTGCCCACCCTCTGGGCCAATAGGCTCCGAGCTGCCTGTTTCGGCGTCCGACCCGCCCGTCCAAGGCCACTTGCACTTGCACTTTTGTTAACTCATTCCATCCTCTGCTTCGAGAAAACCTCTGAAGCGCCACCAGATCTCTGCATCCAAGTATACTAGTAAACACTAACTATCTGACTCCCTGCCCCCCCTCTTACTACTTACCGTCTGCTTACCCATCACCCTGTCACTCCCCCATGTCTGTGCCTGTCCTGCCCGTCCATCCCGCCTTCACCAAGCGGCTGCCCAAGATCGAGGTATGCCCACAATACCCTCCTCTAACCCCCCTGATTCGGCAGCCAGACCGCCAAGCCACATTAGACTCTGGTTCGCAGCGCCACTAACGCCACGACTCAGCTCCACGCTCATCTTACCGGCAGCATCAGCCGCGAGTGTCTGCATGACATCTGGACCGCCAGCAAGGCTCACCGTCCAGATTTCGATGTGCAAGATCCTCTAATCGCCATTCCACCTGGCAAGGTCGATTATGACATCAAAACGTCAGCCTCGCAGCTCGCTTCCATTGTCTGGGTGCTGGTCAGACGCTAGTACACAGCTAACCGGGCCGCTAGATTCTTCCCCTTGTTTTCCTCGTACATCTACCGCCTTTGCAGTGACCTGCCCAGCATCGAGTATGTGTTTTTGTCGCACACCGCGCTGGGTGTTGACCTAAGCCAGGTACTCGACCAAACATGTGCTGCGTGCATTCCAAGAAGATGGCATAGTCTACACAGAGCTCCGTACAACTCCAAGAGCAATTCCCCAACATAACATCTCTAGGGAAGACTATGTTAAAACCGTGCTAGACGTGCTCCAGGCCCACAATGCCGACAGCACAAATACCATGCGTGCTTTTCTCATCCTCTCCATCGACCGCCGCAACACTATCGAAGAAGCTGAACAAGTCGTCAGCCTCGCCATCAAGTATCAGTCGGCAGGGGTCGTGGGCATTGACCTCTGCGGCGATCCAACCAAAGGCGATGTTCGTATCTTTGGCGACAGCTTCGCTCGAGCAAAGGCAGCAGGCCTCAAGCTGACACTCCACTTTGCCGAAGTCGAAACTTCGGCCTCAGACACGGAGCTACAAACTCTACTTTCCTGGAAGCCTGACAGGCTTGGCCACGTCATACACGTCAAGGATGAGTTTCAGAAGATGATTCAACAAGACAACATTGGCGTAGAAATCTGTCTCAGCTGCAACGTGCAAGCAAAGATGATCACGGGCACCTACTCCGACCACCATTTTGGAACATGGCGGCGCAGCACCATTCCCGTGGCCTTGAGTGTATGTCCATTTCCTTGCGTCACCCAGCACTACTGCTGACTGATTTCTTGCAGACAGATGATGTTGGCGTTTTCTGCAGCCCTTTATCACAAGAGTACTATCTTGCGGCGCAGCATTTCCAGCTAGACCGATATGAAATCAGGGCGCTGTGTGAACGCGCAATCGACTCAATCTTTGCCGGCCCGGAAGAACATGCCCGTCTTCAGCAAATCTATGCAACGTGGGATGGATGGGATGCGTAAGTATAAAGAATTAAGCTTTGCATCAATCGGTGACTTTGATGTGTGTTTTTTCGTGAATAAATGTGTCATCCTCGCAAAGCTCATTTGCAAGGGTTCTACGGTCTAGTCAAGATATCCTGATTTGTTTCATCAAGACATGCTTAGCTCAAAGGCGGATATAGGCACGGATTTACCAGCAAGTATAGCTATATAGGTCTTTTCATACTGCGCATCCTTTGCTGGTGTGTTGAATACATCGTGACGGATGTGGTAGTAGCGCTATGGTAACACACGGACTGATAACGAATGCTGATATCTCGGCAGAGAGTCAAGCCACCAGAATGCCCGGTTCCTTCCACAGCAGATCTTCACCCACGCGCCGGGACCATGTTCATGAGGCCATGATAGCAGCGGATGCTGACTATCGTATCCGTAATACTCCACTACCTACCTTATGTGCGGATCGGCCCTCCTCTTTCCTAGCGCAACTGCATTCTCCGCTTCCCTCTCAGCTACACGTGACACTGTCTAGATCCTACCATTGGACAGGCCGACTTCGCACTAGCCCCCAGCGTGCCGTCGGTATCTTATGTAATAGTTTAAACGTTTCCAAATACAGGAACCGGGAACCGGAGATGCACACGACCAACCGGTGTACTCATGGTAGTACCACACACAACAATGAAGTGCACACCTCTCTCGCTAGCTGCTTTTTAGCCGTTGTGCCTTCCTGCTTCTTGTAGCATCCACCGTAAAAAAAATTGTGTCTTCCAACTGCACAAATCCACAAATACACGTTCATACTCCCAAGATGATCACCCGTCGAGTCATCGGGCCGGTCCAAAACGTAAACATCATCAGATAATAAAGCCATAACCCCACGATGCGGTCTAGTCCTTAGCAGACGGCCAATATTCGGGCGCGCTATCATCAAGCCATGTGGAAAATTTTGCGCACGCCTTCCTGGTCCGAGGTAAGGCCTGGACCGCTTGCCCATCGCTTATCAGATGCAATAAAGGTTGGTACTGTACCTGTTACATCTGATAATCATCCACCTTATCAGATCCACTGCGATCATCTGGTACGACGTAGCCAAACATGGGTGTTCTAGGGTGTAAGTACATTGTGTGTGAATATTTGAGATATGGCTCTGTGTTGACTAGTTTGTATAGCTTCCAAGTCGAGCAGTGGTGATGCTAGCAAAGCCGTGGAAAAGAAGCTTATCATAAAGCTTGGTATGTGTACCACAGCTCCCATTGTTGCATAGTTGTGCTAATGTGTGTATAACTAGACATCTTCATCATGGTCAGTTAGCTTGCAGATTTCAATCTTTCATAGCTAATTTCAGCTCCTAGGTCTATTGCTGCGCATGTTATTTCTTTAACTACCTGGGTGAGTCTTGGTGTTGGGGTGGCTATACGTAGCAACACTGATCTGACACGGGACAGATCGTCAGGCGTTCGCAAATGCATACGTCGCTGGTCTACGGGAAGATCTTAGCCTCAAGAAAAACGAGTACAGTATTTTGCTGTCCATGTACACCAGTGGGTACGTATCATTGCGAAAGATTTCCTCTGTGGTCTTAACTAAATCAAACGTGTAGTCTGGTCGTTGGCGCGATTCCGCACAGTCTCATTATCCAGAAAATCCGTCCTAGCATATGGCTCCCGCTCACCTTGATTCTCTGGTCCGGTCTTACAATGTGTTCTGCAGCATGCAAGAACTACCCGCAATTGTGTGCCGTCCGGTTTTTTCAGGGATTGATGGAAGCTAGTTTATACAGTGGCACCATGTATGTCATGGGATCGTGGTAGTAAGTACAGAAATTCTCCATGGGAACTTGCAGACTTTTTGGAGTCTGCCCTCGAGCACATGAGACTTACCATGTTCCTCAGCAAACCATCCGAGATTGCGAAACGCGTAGCCATCTTTACTGCGATAGGACAAGCGGGAAGTATGTTTGCAGGCCTCATGATGACGGCCATGCATAACACCATGAATGGTACTGCAGGCTTGAGAGGCTGGCAATGGGTTTTTATAATCGGTGGGCATGTCAACACCCCTTGAACGCACAGCTTTACTCACGCATATGATATAGATGGCCTCATGGGAATCCCATTCGGAATATTTGGCTTTGTAAGTCCCCGCCATCCGAGTGCGCTGGTTCTCAGATGCTGACAAGCCACAACAGTTCACATTTCCCGATCTCCCATCAACGGCCAAAGTGTTCTATCTCAGTGAAGAGGAAAAGCAATTTGCGGCGTCTCGTTTACCACCCAAGAAAGCCGATACTCACAGCATCAACCCTAAGAGTCTTATGAAGCGCGTTCTTGGAAAGCCTCACATGTAAGCAAACATTTTGACTTAATGAGCCTGTGAAACTTTTCCTAACCCTCTCCGCAGATACATCTTGACATGGTTCGCCGTCACTTCCGGCATGCTCGAAGCTTTCGCCTTCCAGGTACGCTCAATCCCCCCATACCTCCACCCCATGAACAATCTCCTAACACAACCATACCAGGGCATGTTTCTTCTCTGGCTCAAGTACTACGCCAAACGTTTCTCACAAACAGCTATCAACACCTACCCCCTGGGCACCCAAGCCGTCGCCATCGTCTCCCAAATTGCCGCCGGCTTCATCATCGACCGCACTGGCCAACGTCTTCCCATGGTCATAGCCGGAGCCCTTCTGCAACTCGTCACCGCCGCCTTGCTCCTCGTGCGTAACCTCTCCGACGCAGGCATCTTCACCGCGTTCTACCTCAGCGGCACTAGTTTCGTCGTCAACCCCATCATGTTCAGCTGGGCAAATGAAATTTGCTCGAGGAGCGGCGACGATGCTGCTAGGAGCGTTGTATTGTATGTCATGAGTATGGGAGGCCAGCTTCTGTACACTTGGTGGGGTATTGTCTTGTATCCTGCTACAGATGTTCCGTACTGGAAGAAAGGTAGCATCACGATGATTGTGGTGTGCGGTGTTTTTATCGGAACTGCTTTCATCGTTAGATGGGTAAGTTTTGTCGTATTCCTGACTTTTTCAATGGGTTTTTTTTAACTGACGTTATGAATAGCTTGACAGGAACACAGCTGTGGTTACGGATGACGAGACAGTTGCGTCTGGTGATGGTGCATCGGCAACCGTAATTGGAGAGACGACGAAGTCTGGCTAAGTCGCAATGCTTCTATTGGACTTGGTCAATTGTAATCTCCACATGATATATACATGAGCTGCATGCGCCTTATGGATATGTGTTACGATAGCTCTGATGTTTTGTTTCAGTATTTGCTTCTAGTGTAATCAGGTTGTTATTCTTCGAGAAATATAAAACAGCAGCTGTGTTGCGATATGATATTCTTTTCTTCTCTACTTTACGATTCCCTTGTGGACCTACCGCTTGACGAAGATACAAATGAAGGGGTGATTGCGCCCCGTAAATACGAGATATGTACTTCTTTCAGACTGGGTTTGGGTAGGTGCCAAGTTCTATGAGTTCAGCGATCAGATTGGACTCGCTAGTTGTCAACGCGGTACCTTCTTCAACAGGATCAGTTCTGTCTGACTTGATGTAAACTTCCTACAGCTCGTTCTACTAGAAAGTCTCTTGAGGTAACCCTCAATTTCCTGCATTTTCAGCGGATGAACAGTTCTTTTGTTTCTTTGCATAGCGTCGTAGTGTGGGCATTCTTCTAAACATATTGACCAGAAATTATGAGAACGCTTTCTCTCTTGTTCTTTGATTTTCATGCTCTTCACGATACATTTGTATCAGGAGGTCAACGTTGTTTTGTGCTCATCATGGTATTTATGTATGAGACCGGGACTACTACACATATTTATCTATAACGTGGTTCACAAGTGAGCGNCCACCCCAAGTGAGTGGCCACCTCCCCACTAGCGCGAGGACTTCAATATATTATTACAGTATTTTAATATAGTTAATAAACTATCACGATATACTAAATTAATTACTAGAATTACCGCTATTACTTATACTATCTATCTTAACTACG